>NC_087175.1:17270892-17273392 GCF_035594125.1 Scylla paramamosain
TACTGTGGAAGTGAGTGGAAAATTTTATTTGACTTTTGACAGTGACTGTACGTTTTCTGCTGATTATACGATGACACCTGTTACTTCAATCTTTTCCGTCTACTGTATTACGTGTATAGCCACCTATATAATCCTCCCCATAATCATTAACATGTAACATAAAACAAAAACAATTACCATCAATGACCATTACCATAATCCTTCCATTAGCCATACAAACTAACAAACATTTTATTTGCTATTAAATCGCTATAACACACCACATATTACCAGCTCGGAATATCTATTGCTAGTTATAACCATCACTGTAATTACTACACCACTCACTCACTCCTAATAAAAGCACCAGTTATGTGCCAACACCGAATATACCACTACGCTTGTTTTACACAGCCTATTGTTATGATCGTCTGCTTCTAGGTTATCACCATTACCATAATCTTTCCTTTATCTACTTAATCATAACATGCAACAAAATTATCAAAAATCAGTTATAAACTTGATTTTTCAATACAACTTCCGTAACACACAACCTATTACTAACTTTCATTATCTGTTACAAGCTACGACCCTCAACATAATCACTGAGTACTCATTCCCTCATATTCCCTAAGATAACAAAAACATCAGTCACCACGTACGGACTATTTACCACTACGCCTCTGTAACACACCGCCTATTGTGAGCAGGGACGGGTGGATGGGTCGTCGCGGCCTACAGAGCGCCTCCTCATCAGCAATATGGGGCAAGACAATGACGGTCTGAAGATAAAGCCTCGAGGCGCGACGCTCCGCCAGACGCTCTATGAAGACCTCCTGGGAAGCCCATCAGACGCTCCAGGGCCTTAGACTTGGTTGTGATTAACTTTATGAATACATGTCTACGCTTTTCTCCTCCTCGCCTCCCGACTCTCAACTCTCGACTCCACCACGTTGTCTCCTCTGATCTGTATCGCTACCTGGCAGGCGTAAACTATTTGTGTGTCTGTGTGTGTGTGTGTGTCTGTCTCCGCCTTTCTGTCTATTGGTTAACTAGTAAGAGTAATCTATCTGTCTGTCTGTCTTTGATTCTCTGTTTATGGTTCTCTCTCTCTCTCTCTCTCTCTCTCTCTCTCTCTCTCTCTCTCTCTCTCACACACACACACACACACACACACACACACACACACACACACACACATACTATTACCAGTATTAAAGAAAACACAATTAGGGTGCATTATCATTACTCCTTTTGTCATCATCATATTAATCATTACCACTATCAATTATTGCCATTAATATACTTCAGTGAACAAATGATAAGTACTGATTTGACACAAAAAGAACAGGAACACGAAAAAATTGTATTACTACTACCTTCGCCACAACAATCACTATCACTATCAATAAATCACTGACTTAAATGTTGAAAATACCAATCAATATCATTAAAACACTATAGAGAATGGCTGACGAAACATTGACTAAAATAATGACTAAAATAATGAAAGAAAATACAAAAAAAGCTAAACACACCATACAAAATCCAGGTGGGAAAGTGCCTAATGAAAGAGCCAGCGCAGATGATAAGCTATTGAACAACAGCTATAGGTCATTTTAATTGTTTTTTTTTTTTTTTCCTTGATAGAATCCAGGAAATCATGCAAAAATACGCTGGCTAATCACCGCCGCGCGTGTCATCTGTCATTCCTTTGTAATCGTTATTAACGCTTAGCACCTCACAGGTTCCAGTTTACCATGTCAAAGGTTTCACTACAAAGAATGCACTTGGATATTGCTCGTCTCATTGCTCGTCTCATTGCTTGTCTCATTGCAAATGCTTCCCAAATCATTAACTTTTTCGTCTTTCTTAAATATGATTACTTTTTATTTGCGCTATTTTTCTTTTACTTTGCTAAAATATTACTTATAGACGTCAGCGAATACTACAAACTATTATGTTTTAATTATTTTTTTTTGTATTCAATCACTACATTTAAATTGTAATAAAAAGGAAAGTCATCATAAAATCAAAACATTTTACATACATAACAGAAACTATTAACAAAATAAAAACAATAAAGTAGCATCTTTGAAGTGTCCACCAAGAGCATTTAAACTTTAAAAAAATTGAATAAAAAAAAAATTATATATATATATATATATATATATATATATATATATATATATATATATATATATATATATATATATATATATATATATATATATATATATATATATATATATATATATATATATATATATATATATATATATATATATATATATATATATATATATATATATATATATATATATAACTATTTTAATCACTGAGAGAGAGAGAGAGAGAGAGAGAGAGAGAGAGAGAGAGAGAGAGAGAGAGAGAGAGAGAGAGAGAGAGAGAGAGAGAGATTGTGCAATATTCTGGAAGTGAAATACAATTAGTGTATCTGTTTGTGAAAGAAAACACGGTCACAGAGAGAGAGAGAGAGAGAGAGAGAGAGAGAGAGAGA
>NC_087175.1:17278392-17280892 GCF_035594125.1 Scylla paramamosain
TTGTTTTCTTTTTAAGCTCTGCACATAACAATTGCCTCTCTTCCCAATACCCTTAATGAAATAGAATGACTTGCATTGCAAACTCATACTATTTTTAGTCAGCATTTATTCTTGGAGGTAGAAAAAAGTTGCTATTGGCTTTATGCTGCATCGCTGCTGCTTTGTTTGGCGGACAATGGCGATTGTTTTGCTCAAACCTCCGACAGGTAACGAACTGTTAAATTTAACAATGTGTAATCCACAGTCCATTTTCTGCTTCCGTCTGTTTGTTTTCATTACCTTGCCCTTGCTGCTGGTGCGCGGAACTTCCCACGCGTCTGACGATCACCTACTGATTGACTGACTAATAGGTTGACTGAGTGACACATTTCCGGCACTACTTACAATTACTTGGAAAAACTCTACGTACTCGTATTATCGACCACTTACTGAATGGCGGACTGACTGATTGATTCGCGGTTCCGCTTGCAATCTATTACAATCTTTTCTACTAACGACCTATTCTGCTTTCATTATGTTGCTCGTCTAACAACTCACTCTTAGTGCGGATTACGCTCCTTAGGACACATTCTACTTAAGATCTATTTTGGGACATATATTTTTCTTACTTATTATCCATTTTGATGAGGACAGGACTTTTTTTTTCTTATGGTCTATTCTGGTTACGATACATTTTGCTAATAATATATTTAACATCAGACTTATTGTATTTACGATCTAATGTACGAACAAGCTATTACATTTATAGCTTAATCCGCTTACAACATTTTTTCAGTGATATTTTCTACTCAAGATATATATCATCTTCATTGTTCTTTCCTTTCATTTAATCAATTTATTCATGCAATATGTTTGTCTCAAATTTATGTTACCACATCTCAAAAAATCAGGTTTTAATGTCACCCTTACTCTTCTACATCTCTTCCTTAGGGTTACTATAGCTTAACTGAACAACTTTGTTAGTACCATCAGGTGTATGTGTGTTCTTCCTTTGTCTTTATGAGAGGGATAAGATGACACAAATGACATTAAGATTAAATGCAATGGATCAACACGTGTCATTAAGACGCGGGCCTTGAGGCAGTCAATTAGCTTACATCCTTCACATCTGGTTCTCCTTCACCTGCTTCATCAATCAATGTAGTCTATAAGCTTCATACGTATTGTTGAGGAGACTCGGGTAACAAAACTCAACGGATACATCCTCCCGCGTTTCATTACTTAGCTAATGCTAAACTAAGAGGAGGGGGAAATGAGAGAGGAAAAAGAGGCCTTATACTCTATCACAAACATTGTTCGAGTGCCTATCAGGTAAGAAAACTCTACGGGCTCATCTCGTCGCGTTCCATAACTACGTTACTACAAAATAAAGTAGAGAACGAAAAGAGAGAAAGAGGAAAGAGGAAAAATGTGTCATATACGGAATCAGAGATATTCTTCAGGTGACTTCATAGTTTAAAAAAACCTCTACAGGTGTGCCATGCCGAGTTTCATTAATAGGAACATGAGGATGAAAGAAGAAACGAAAAAAGGAGTCGTATATTGTATCACAGTTATTGTTCAGGTGACTTTCAGGTGAAAAAGTAACTACGTACGTACGTCCCACAGCGTTTCATTACTACGCCAATCCAAAATAAAGTGGAGAAAGAAAGGAGAGAACGAAAATACGGAGAGAATGCGGCTAATAATAAATCACATGTATTGTTCAGGTGAGTTTCAGATAAGAGAACGCCACATTTCATTACTAAGCCAATGCAAAATAGAAGGAGAAAATAGCGAGGTAGGAAGAAGAAAAGAGAAAAAAGAAAAAAAGGAGAAAATGCTTTTTATAACTGAGTCGCAGGCATTGTTGAGGTTACTCTCAAGGAAAAAAAAAGTATAGTTTAACATTCTACTGCTCATTTTCTCTGTCAATGTAACACGGAAGAAAACTAGAGGATTAGGACAGGAAGAAAAGAGACAGAGAAAGAGAAAAAAAGCGTCTTATACAGATTCAGAGGTTGAGTTTCAAAAACAAGCCTAGTCGTACAGTTTATCACCTTTTATTACTATGTCCAAAGAAATTTAGTAGAAATAATGAAAGGAGGGAAAAATTTACGTCTTATACTGAATCACAAGTCTTCTTTACATGATTCTAGATATCAGAACTAGAAGTGCATTTTACCGCAGTTCATCACAGAACCAACTCAAAATCAACGCTACTAAAAAGAAAGATGAGAAACGAAGGGAAGAAGATGCGCCTAAGACTCAACCTCTCTGGATCTCTTTGAGTCTGACTGGAATTCACTGTGAGGCCGATCACCAATCCAATATGTTCCCATCCTCTTACACGACTCGATACCATTACTCGTCCAGCGGCGGCCACAAGTCAAGTAGTTCCTGTACTCACTCCCACTGTGCCTCATCTTCCCCTCAATCTTATGTTCACTGATATATTGAGAATCCCCTAACAAAACTCCATAACTGATTGCTAGATTTTCTTTGTTTGTATTTCCATTTT
>NC_087175.1:17283392-17328392 GCF_035594125.1 Scylla paramamosain
CTCCTCCTCCACCTCCTCCTCCTCCTCCACCTGCTATTCCTCCTTTCATTTCGTCTTTACACACTCACAATTTTATCTTGCTTTATGACCGTACTTAAAAACACTCCACTCACGATGATATATGATTATATCCTTGGCCGTGTACGTGTCTCTGTACGTGTCTATGTGTACGTGTCTGAGTGTACGTACATCGCGCGCACGACCTCCATTCAGCGCGTGTGTAAACGAGTCTAATTTGCATGTTTTTTTTTTTTGTTATTTTTATTCATGGTTTGTGGGGTCTATATTGACTTAACGCAGGTGTGTGTGTGTGTGTGTGTGTGTGTGTGTGTGTGTGTGTGTGTGTGTGTTGGGAAGTGGGTGGGGTGACTGTTCGGGGAAGAGTCGTGTGTTAGGGTATGGGGGCTGGTAAGTGTGCTGTAGTGGTGGTGGTAGTTGCATCAGAATATTTAGTTATTCTTTACCTTATTACAATTACTATTATTATTATTATTACTATTATTACTATTATTATTATTATTATTAGCACAGCAGCAACAGCAGCACAGCAGCAGCAGCATCACAACAGCAGCAGCAGCAGCAGCACAGCAACAGCAGCACAGCAGCAGCATCACAACAGCAGCAGCAGCAGCAGCACAGCAGCAGCAGCAGCAGCAGCAGTAGTAGTAGTAGTAGAAGTAGTAGTAGTAGTAGTAGTAGTAAGTAGTAGTAGTAAGTAAGTAAGTAAGTAAGTAAGTAAGTAAGTAAGTAAGTAAGTAAGTAAGTAAGTAAGTAAGTAAGTAAGTAAGTAAGTAAGTAAGTAAGCAAGCAAGCAAGCAAGCAAGTAGTAAGTAAAGTAAATTTATTGCCATTGTTTACGTTTACAAACATGTGAGGACATAACAAACATACAGCTTGGCACAGTCTGTCGAGTCGTAACTCCTAAGACGGACATATTTTAAGATAAATTAAATAACAAATTGTGGCAAGGTGAACAAGCATAAGAAAACCTTGCTAATTCAATGTAATGTAGTATAATAGTAATGAGTACAATATTTCAAAGTAAATAGGTAAACTTGACAAAACATAAAATGTAAGTCAGAATACAACAGGATCTCAACCATCATGACAATTACAATGAAAACATTATCCTACCAAATTCATTAAATAATTATGCTGTATCTAGCTTTATACATATAACAGATAACTTTATTTCCTTTTTAAATTTAATCAAATTACTTCCTCTAAGCAGGATTTTTATATCATAAGGGAGACTATTGAAAAATTCTGGACCAAAACTTATAATACTATTTCTAAATAGTTTTGTCCTGAATACAGGTAAGGATAAATTTACATTATTACTCCTAGTATTACAGGAATGCTCTCTAAATTTGAACACTGAATTAGGACCAATTGTTTTAAAAACCAATAACAAAGTGAAGTATTCATGTATTGAAGACACTTTAAGAATTTTTTCTAGATTGGTATATTTCATCTGTTGAATCAAATTTCTTTTTATGGAAAATACATCGGAGGAACTTATTTTGTGAAATAGCTAATCTATATAGGAATGAAGGCCAAGTACTCGCTCATATCCAAAGATCGATATTACTTAACTCACTAGCTACAGTTTCATGCAATGTATCAATATCCACATCTTTCATTAATAAGGCAGTGTGATCAGCATAAATGGTAAATTCAATTTTGGAACTAGCATTAATTATATCATTTATGTATATTAGGAAAAGTATAGGCCCTAAAACAGATCCTTGTGGTACACCTTTACTTATTTGTTTAATTGCCGAATATTTTTTATTACAATATACACTTTGTCTTCTATTATTCAAATAGTTCTTAAATAGCCTGTGTGTGACTCCTCTGATTCCAATGTAATTTAATTTGTAAAGAAATAAATTGTGATCAATGGTATCAAATGCTTTACTCGTAGATAATCCAATAAGGACGCCAATAACAAAATGTTTCACCTCCAAGCAAGTAGTAGTAGTAGTAGTAGTAGTAGTAGTAGTAGTAGTAGTAGTAGTAGTAGTAGTAGTAGTAGTAGTAGTAGTAGTAGCAGTAGTAGTAGTAGTAGTAGTAGTAGTAGTAGTAGTAGTAGTAGTAGTAGTAGTAGTAGTAGTAGTAGTAGTAGTAGTTGTAGTCTTATCAACAACAGTGAAGTGATGACAGAAGGAAAACAAATTAAACAAAATGAAAGAAAAGGAACAAATATAAAGGCAGAAAATGGGAAGAGAAACCGAGATAAGAATTGTGAAAAGGAAGGAAGGAGGAAATGAAGGGAAGAAGAAAGGGAGGAGGTGGAGGAGGAGGAGCAGGAGGAGAAAGAAGAGGAGGAAGAGGAGGTGTACCCATACCAAATGTCGTGCGAGGGAATGGAAGTGTCATCGCTTTTCTTTTTATGTAGACACACACACACACACACACACACACACACACTGGTCTGGTGGTGATCTTAAAGCGTAACAAGATTCTCTCTCTCTCTCTCTCTCTCTCTCTCTCTCTCTCTCTCTCTCTCTCTCTCTCTCTCTCTCTCTCTCTCTCTATGTCTCAAATAATTCCTCGTTTTTTTTTTTAATACTTTCATTATCCTTTTTGCTTTTTTATTGTCTTTATATTTACCCTTCTCTCTCTCTCTCTCTCTCTCTCTCTCTCTCTCTCTCTCTCTCTCTCTCTCTCTCTCTCTCTCTCTCTCTCTCTCAACACGCGTTTCTTCCTTTATTTATTTTTCCTCTCACCATTAACTTTTTTTTTAACTATTTTACTTATCTTATCGCTAGTGTTTCTCTCTCTCTCTCTCTCTCTCTCTCTCTCTCTCTCTCTCTCTCTCTCTCTCTCTCTCTCCTCTCTCTCTCTCTCTCCACAGCTGTACACTCACGCCTACATTTTCCTTTCTCTTTCTTTTTTTTTTGGCAGAAACGAAACGGACCTTAAAAAAAAAAAAAACATATCTGCGGTGTAGCTTTTAAAATATTGCACAATAGAATTCAATTTGTGGACTTTA
The DNA here is from genome assembly GCF_035594125.1 of Scylla paramamosain. Taxonomy (NCBI): domain Eukaryota; kingdom Metazoa; phylum Arthropoda; class Malacostraca; order Decapoda; family Portunidae; genus Scylla; species Scylla paramamosain. The sequence goes on from NC_087175.1 coordinate 17,286,391, forward strand.
TTTCTGTGCCACGTCTGATATTGGCCTCTCTTTCCCCATGTCTGTGTTATCCTCTCCTTTCCAATTTCCTCTCTTCATTACTCGTCTCTCTCTCTCTCTCTCTCTCTCTCTCTCTCTCTCTCTCTCTCTCTCCTCTCTCTCTCTCTCTCTCTCTCTCTCTCTCTCTACTTGCTTTCATTTTCCTGTCCTGCATTTCATTTCATTTATTTTCCTTCTCTTACAATATCTTCATTTTATTTTGCTCTCGTATTTTTTCTTTTCTTTCTTTTCGTTTCTCCTTGTTTCCATTTTTCTACGTATTTTGCATTTCATTTATTATTCCAAATTTCTATGTATTCTTACTTTTAATCCCTTGCTTTCTGCCTTTCTTTCTCTTGTTTTCATGTCTCTGCTTTCTTCTATTTTCTCTTTCTTTTACTTAACTTCAATTTACATCATTCATAGTTTTTATTTTCCTATCTGCTATTTCTTCATTTGAATTTCCCTTTCTTTCTTATTTCATTCCTGTCATTCTTCTATTATTGGTTTTCATTTTTTATTTCATTCTATTTCCCTCCCTTCCTATGTATTTCCTTACTTTTTTTACTTTATTTTTTTTATTCTTGTTCCGTTTCTCTTCCTTTATCTCCCCACTTTTCTTACTTCCATTTTTTTCTCACCCCTCGTTTTGTCTCATTTTCTTCCTTTCTTCCCTTTTTCTCTACTTCCTTCTTCATTTCTTCTCACACCTTGTTTTCCTTCCATATTTTTTTTTAATTTCTCTTTTCGTTTTTTTCCTTCTTTTTTTATTTCTTTTAATACTTTTTTTCTTCCTTGCTTTTATATATATTTTTTTAAATATTTTCTTTCTTTCATCTCCATTGCTTTCCCTCGTATCTTGTTTTCCTTACATTTTTCTGTTTTTCATCCTCCCTCCCTACTTTTCTCATTTTCCTTTTTTCTTCTTTCACACGCTTTTTTCCATAATTCCTGTATTATACTGTTTTTACCAGCGCCTCCCTCCACGTCTCTCTCTCTCTCTCTCTCTCTCTCTCTCTCTCTCTCTCTCTCTCTCTCTCTCTCTCTCTCTCTCTCTCTCTCTCTCTCTCTTTAATAATGTTTTTTTTCAATATTTCTCCTTCTTTTAGTATCCTTTTACACATCTCTATTTATTTTCCTCTTTCACTTCCTCATCTTTAAAATCCCCCTCTCTCTCTCTCTCTCTCTCTCTCTCTCTCTCTCTCTCTCTCTCTCTCTCTCTCTCTCTCTCTCTCTCTCTCTCTCTCTCTCTCTCTCTATCACGCTGTATACGATTACAAACATTAATCTCGCTTTCGTTCTTGAGTAATGCCTCTAACCCTCTTTGCTGGTAGGCGAGAGTGCCTGAGAGGAGGGATTGCGGGGAGAGGGAAGCTGCAGGGCCGTGTGAAACCGGAGAGGAGAAGAGGTCAAGGGGTGGTATAGAGATGAAGTGAGGAGATCTAATTACGTGAGAACATAAGGAAGGTGCAGCGCTGTGTGAGAGAGAGGTGAGGAGGCGGGGTCAAGGGGTGATACAGAAAGGAGCTGAAGAGATTTAAGTATTTGAGAACATAATGGAAGATACAGAGCTGCGTGGAAGAGAGGTGAGGAGGCGAGGTGAAGGGATGGTATAGAGAGGAGGTAAAGAGATGTAAGTACTTCAGAACAAAAGGGAGGATACAGGAAGCCATCAACCCTACACGTGGCAGTCCCCTGTATGATAACATGCTTCTCCATTTCCAGTTATCTTCCTCCAAAAATCTGCCAAATCATCTTCTAAAGAACCCTATTACTTTGGTACCGAGAATCTAACTACTGAGTCTCTTCCAGATATAAGAACATAACAAAACTATAAAATAAGGAAACTTGTATGACGGTATCAGACCTACACGTAGCAGTCCTCGTGAATAAACATGCTAATCCATTTCCACCTATCATCCTCAGCCACAGTTTTCCTATCCTCTTTTACAACTTCTTTTTGACTCGACACAAATAACGTAATTACAAAGTGTGTTCCAGTCTTTTCACACTATTTATGAACCCATTTTTTTTCTACCTAATTTTACGAAGCTTGAATGCGTTCCTTCTTTTCTTATCCTGCTTACTAACCAGAAGACTATTAATGGAAAGGGAGTGAGACCGGGAGAAAAGGACGTTAGTTATTGAACTGATGGAAAGGGAAGCAGGGAAAGCTCAGTTCTCAAATGATGGATTCAAGAACACAGATAAAATTAGTGATGGTGGTGACAGGGGACGATTTTCTGATAGATAGATAGGTAGATAGATAAGCAGATAGATAGGTAGATAGATAAGCAGATAGATAAATAGAAAGACAGATAAAAATATAGACAGATGGATGGATGGATGGTTTGATAGATAGACAGATAAACAGACTGACTGGTTGATAGGTCGACAGATAGACAGATTTAAGACGTGACATTAATAGTGTCATTAGGTCCTTAAAACTGTAGAATGCAGTTTAAATTAGGTCACTTTTAAAACCATAAGGAAGGAACAGAAGAAAAAGTCAGTGGCGGAAGAATTACGCTAGATATATTAAGTAAATGGGAAATAAAAGAGAAAGTAAAGCATAATTCACGAGGAGCACCTGTGGAAAAAATAGAAGCACAAAAGGAGAACATAGAAAAATAATTAAGTATTTAAACACACCTCTGACAGGAAATTATAGAGAAAGCAAGGCTAATTCAAAACAAAAAGGTTACAGATGAGTAATTCCGAGACGGTAAACAGCAAATAAGTAGCACAGAAAATAAAAGATAATAGTCAAGTAACTATGAGCATGTGAGGAAAATAAGGATAGCTTTGAAACACGAGGGGGGAACGAGGAGGAGGAGGAGGAGGAGGAGGAGAGGAGGAGGAGGAGGAGGAGGATGGAGGAGGAGGAGGAGGAGGAGGAGGAGGAGGAGGAGGAGGGACTGAACAGGGAACTAAAGGGAAGATGAGAGCACGTGAGAATGTTAAATAAAGGGGAAGAGAGAGTGAGGGGATGGCTCTGGGATATGAAAGGAGGGGGAGTGGAGAGGTGAGGGGTTCGCTAGTGAGGGGAAAGAGGCTACCTAGCTGAGAAATATTCCTGTTTTTCAACGGGGATTTCACCTCTCCCAGTCTCGTCACGTGCAAGAGATTTGGGCAAAACTGTCATTTTTCCAGAGTCAAAATTTTCCCTGCCGCACACACTCATTATTTTCTCCCTCGTTCAAGGCAAGCTGGTGGCGGCGGCAGCGGCGGCGGCGGCGGCGGCGTCGGCGGCGGCGGCGGCGGCGGCGGCGGCGGCGGCGGCGGTACGTTCTGTTCCTCTGCCGCGACGCATAAAAGATAAGGGTGAATGTAAAATGGTAAAAATCCGACGCACTTGGGTTTCTACGTACGATTAGACGAATGTTTAGTTCTTTCCTCCTCTTGCTCGCCGCGTGTGGGGAATAAAAATGTTCTTTACATTTTGCGAATTCCAAAAGAACGTGAAAGAATTGTTCGCCTTGAAGGGAAAAAGGAAAAAAAAAGAACGGTACAGTGTATAAGAAAGATATGCATAGGTGATGTAGACACGTAGGTAAATGTAGAACAGAAAAAGAATGATGGAACAGCGTCAGAGAAAAAGATGGCATAGATATGTAGGTAGATGTATAACAGAAAAAAAAAGAACAAAAGTGGTAGAGTATCAGATTAAAAGACAGAGAGGTAGATACGTAGGTAGATGTACAACATAAAAAAATACGAAAGAGGTTAGAATATCAAGTTAAAATATGCAGAGGTAGAAATATAGATATAACAGGCGCATAAACACAAGAGAAGTTCTTGGAATCTATAAGAAATAACGCAACGCAAATAAGTAAATAAGTAAAATGGATCTCTCTCTCTCTCTCTCTCTCTCTCTCTCTCTCTCATCTCTCTCTCTCTCTCTCTCTCTCTCTCTCTCTCTCTCTCTCTCTCTTTCAACTATTTGTAACTTGTTTTTACCTCGATAGTGAAGAAATCCTATTGCACGCCACAACTTGCAACATAGCGCACTGCAACACAAAGCAATACCTCTCCGTTGCAACACATTAAAGAGCCAATATGAAGATGTTGCAATACAATATTTGGGTTAAGAGACAAGACGCAGCAAGACGTCAGCATAGTCGGAAGTGTTAGCTAATCATTCAGGTAAGCAGTTTTTTTACACGATAAAATAACAAGCTAGTCGAGAGGATTCATGAGTATCCGTAGAATCTCCTGTACAATCTATACATATAAAGAACAAACAAACTGTTACCCTCCCTCACGCACACAAAGCTTGGGTATTTCTTTTATATAAGTCAACACACTCCCTGCCTGTTTCTGTATTTCCTCCTTCCTATGACTTCAATTCTTTCAAGAGGGAGGTTTCAAGGCACTTATCCTCGGTGGGCTTTTTTTTTTTTCTTATAATTTGTTGCCCTTGGCCGGTGACCCCCTACATAAAAAAAAGCTACACACTACACAAAGAAATATATCAATACGCTGCAACACTTAAGACAACACACCTAACAAAGCAACATACTGCATCAACAGCTCAAAGTAACACAAAACCAGCGCCAGTAAAACCCCACGTAAGGCAACATCAGCAACTCAAACCACAGAAGCAACAGGTACATTAAGAAGCTGCAATACAAAGCAACACACACTGTTCTTACCTTTGTGCTGCCTTTGTAACACCAATCAGCAACACCTGAGGAAGAAACACACTTGGAAAGCAACTAAAACAAAGGTGGGATTTGAGTGACTTTACCTGAATTGACGAGATGTTGATGTGGTGTTAGCGGGATGTTGGTAGGGCGTCGTTGGTGTTGGTGAGGTGTTGAGAGGTGTTGCTGTTATTGCAGTGTTGGCTGAGTGTTGACCGGTGAGTCGGGGCCTTACTGGTGTTGGGAGGGTGTTGGCGTGGTCTTAGCAGTGTTATTGCGGTGTTGAAGGGTATTGCGTAGTGTTGGGAAAGGTTTTTTTCTTTCTTTTTTTTTTCTTCCTTCTTCGTTTTCTTCTTCTCCCTCTTCTCCTTTTTCTCTAGATATCAATTTTCATTTAATTTCACGGCGGCAAAAAAAAAGTCAGTCAGTCGTTAACTTAATCCACTTGATCTTTTTTTTTTTTATTCACTGAACTTTCATTGACTTCATGTTTTCCCTTCTCTTTTAACTCTCTCCGTCTGCTTCAGTTTACTTGACTTTTCTTTTCTTTTTTTGTTCCACTATTTTTTTTTTTCTTTTCACTTCACTTGGCTTTAATTGTCTTATTTGATACCTTTCTTTTATTCTTATTTTTTTTTTATTCTCTTCTCGTTTTCCGATTTCATTTACTTAACTTTTATGGTCTATTTCATTTTTATTGCCTTTTTTTATTCTTGTTCTGTCCATCTCTTTTTCCGTGTCAGTCTGTTCACTTCCCCTGAGTTTCGCTGTTAACTCCTCTATTTTCCCTTTTCTTTTTTTTTTCCTAAATCAATTTTCATTTCCTTTATTTTTTTTTTCTAAAGTATTTCACTTATATTGTATTTTCCCGATGTATTTTTTTTCAATTTACCACACCAAGCTTTGTGTTTTTTTTTCTATTTTCCTTTATTTCCTTTTGTTTTATCCTATTTTCATTTCAGATTGTTAGACAAATACTTGGGGCTTATGGTGGATGAGAGGGCGATCATTCTTGGTAGTTTTGTTCTTTTATATATAATGTGCACAGAGATTTTAACTTGTTTTCTCCGTTCTCGTATCTGAGATGAGTCTGCCCTCCATACAACCATTTTGTCGATTTTTTATTAATTTTTTTTCTTATGTTCGTTCAACTTTCTTTGTTTTCTTGCGCTTCCTTGGTAAAAAAAAAAAAAAAAAAAAAAAAAACCTTCTCCATTAACATTTATCGTTTCATACCTCCATTTCTTGTCTTTTACTTCACTGCCCTTTCCTCATGCTTCCTTAACGTATCTGAAAAAAATTCCACATTGCACTCACCTTGACTTAACTTTAAAAAAATAATTTCAGAATTATCATTTTCCTTCACGTTCCTTCTTTTATTATTTTTCTTTGTTTACTTTCATTGATTTTTTTTCCTTCTCCCAAACTTCTTTAACTTATCCATTGCAATTTTTTTTTCTCGAGCTTCCTTAATTTATCAACTGCTTTTCCCCCTTAACTTTACTTAAAAATTTTCATTTAATTCCTTCTTTCATTCCATCTCTTTTGTTTCCATTCACTTTTACTTCCACTTTCCTTTTTCTCCAGGTTCCTCATCTTATCCCCTGCTTTCCTCTCACCCTCGCCTCCCCGCCACACTCTCCCCCCTTCTAAGTGGCCTTCACCCTCACGCTCCCACGCTCACCACGACCCCCACCTCTCTGTGTCCTCTGGCGGCCTCAACGGATCGCCTTCCCCTCCTCCAGGCCAGCCACGCAAACACATTTTCCCCCGCATTTTACTCCTGAGCGCCGCAACCCGAGGGCTGAAGGGGATCCGGAGCCTCAACACTTCACAAGCCACACATCGTCCCCGCCTCGCCTGCAAGAAAAAAGAGAAAGGAAAGTGTGAAAAATTGGCAGTGGTTTGTTTGTTTTTTTTATTTACTTTTTTTTTATTGTGGTGTTTTTTTGTAATTGTATTTATTTATTTATTTTTTTAATGGAGAACGGGATTATGTATCGATTTTTTTTTTTTTTTTATCATCGTTCTTTGTCTTGGTCAGTGGCTCTACTACATACACCAAGGATTTATGATTAGGTATGACAATTCTTGGAGTAAGATGTTTGTTTGTGGATTACATTATGTGTATTATCAGTCTTAATAATAAAGTACTGAAAGTGGTATGTTTTATTTTGTGTCTTTCGATATACCTACACAGCATTCATTATTTAAATACTGCATATAAACCTACGCATGAGGAACTCATATTTTATAACAAAATTCATAGCAGTATGAATAATTGAGGTCCAGTACGGCTAAACATCACAGATAGGCAAAGATAAGTAGATGGTTTAAGAAAAGAATCGATTTATTTAAATATAAAATTAATTATAAAAGAAGACACATGAAATGCTCTACATCACATTCACTGAACACACACACCCACACACACACACACACACACACACACACACACAAACACATCACACACACACCACACACACACACACACACACCACATACACACACACACACACACACACACACATACACACGGCCCTTGAGACGGTAACCTGGAGGTGAATTAGTCATCTATGTCTTTGATCTTACCTGTGTACTTGCCTGATGAAGGAAGAGCAGGAAGAGGAGGAGGAGGAGGAGGAGGAGGAGGAGGAGGAGGAGGAGGAGGAGGAGGAGGAGGAAGAGGAGGAGGAGGAGGAGGAGGAGGAGGAGGAGGAGGAGGAGGAGGAGGAGGAGGAGGAGGAGTATAAGAAACTAGATTAAGGAGCAGGAAGAGGAGAAGATTGAGGAGGAGGAGGAGGAGGAGGAGGAGGAGGAGAAGGAGAAGAAGGAGGAGGAGGAGGATTTTAAGAAACAAGATCAGGAACAGGAAGAAGAGTAGGAAGAAGAAAAATTGAAAATTCAAGCACGTAAAATCAGAAAGGGAGTAATTTGAAAAATGAGAAAGACAAGAACGATAACTTGAGACAAAAAAAGAGAAAAAAAAATAAAAAGGATTGAAAAATTTATATATATATATATATATATATATATATATATATATATATATATATATATATATATATATATTTATATATATATATATATATATATATATATATATACGAGTATATATATATATATATATATATATATATATATATATATATATATATATACAAAATAATAAAAATTCAATTATTTTTGCTTTTGTGGTTTATATGTTATTTTGGAGAAAATTGGTCTTTTTCTGTTATATATTATCATATATATATATATATATGTTATATATATATATATATATCATATATATATATATATGTTTATATATATATATTGTTATATATGTTATCATATATATATATATATATATATATATATATATATATATATATATATATATATATATAAAAAACAGAAAAAGACCAATTTTCTCCAAAAATAACATATAAACCACAAAAGCAAAAATAATTGAATTTTTATTGAAAATGTAAACGAAAACAAGGACGACTGAAAACAAAGAATGAAACAAAAGAAAGCGAATTTTGATTATGAAAAAAAAAAAAAAAACGAGAAAAAAAAAAACAGCTGGAGTACGTTTTGCAAAATGGAAACATAACAAAATATTGCGGGAAATATAAATCCTCACTGTTGGATTTGTGTAAAAGAAAATGGGGGAAAAAACTATAGTGCATGAGAAAAAAAAAAAAAACTAAAAAAAAGTACATAAGCAAAACTCACTGAAACAATAAAAAAAAACTCAACTCCACACAGCATTTAAAGAAAAATAAATAAATAAATAAATAAAAACTAACACACAAAAAAATGAGAGTTTTAGGAATGCGGAAGCAGAAACACAATACAATTCCTTCACCTAAAAATAAAATAAAAACACCAGCAAAAATTCATATTCCTACTAGCACTAGCAGCATAAATAAGCCAACATGCGTTACTTCACTCACACGCACAGATAAACGACATTTTTAGAAACAAGCAGAAACACAGTATTCACAAACATACATTTCAATTCTTTCACCTAAAAACAACAGCAAAACACTAATTCCTGTTGGTACAAATAGTATAAGAGTTGCGTCACTTCACATAAAAAAAATATAACGACATTTTGAGGAAGACAGACACAGTAGCCACAAACTAACAATCTAATGTTTTGACTTAAAAGGAAAGTCCCCCCAAAAAAGAAAAACATAATCGAAATAGCACTAAGAGCATAAGACAGTAAATGAAGCGACTCATACGCTCATATTATCTGTACTATTAGGATATATTTTTTTTGCTATTTTTAGGTGATGGAATTTTCAAACGCCACAAACACCCTATCAGTTCCTTCACCTAAATACAATACACAGAAATACTCATTCCCACCAGTACTAATAGCATAAGAGAACATGCGTGATTTCACTCACTTATACAAGATCGAGATAACCATCCCCTTTAGTTCCCCCTTAAAAAAAAAAATAAATGAAAAATAAATAAATAAAAATAAATAAATAAATGAATAAATAAATAAATAAAAGCCCATCTAATGTATCCAACTGAAAAGCACAAGCCAAAATACTCATCCTAATAGTACTAACAACATACAACATTCATCACTGCATATAAAAAAAAAAAAATATCCAGGAAAAAAGTAAAGGCATAATAAGAAATCCATAATCCAATGCCCTTATCAAAAATCACCAGAAATTAAACATCTCCCTAACAGTACCAGCAGCGGAAGACACCACGCATCACTTCACTCACTGATACTAGAGCGCACTAATCACCAGTGTGAGGGCGGGCCAACAGAGGGATGCCTGCTGCCATTTGCCTGCCGACTCCTACCTGTACCTGCGTGATTAAAGGTCGGGCACGGGTAAGTTCAAAGGTGCTCACCTCCTGAAGCGTGCGCCAAGAAGAGAGAGGATGAGAAGTAGGAGGAAGAGGATTTGGTGGTGAATGCGATGAGATGTGAGGAGAAGGAAGGAGGAGAGAAGACGATGAAGAAGAAAAGCACAAAGGAATAGGAAGGAAATCCAGCAAATCTCTTGGAGGAGCAAATGAAGGACGTGAAGTATGAAGATTAGAGAGACTGGTTTTACTTTGATATTTAGAATCATTAATATATTCCAAAAATATAAACTAAAGAATTGAAAGGGAAATGAGTTTTTGGACGAAAAAAGGAAGGCGAAAGGAAAGACACCAAGTATTAGTAGTACTAGAAGAAAGGAAGGATAAATTTTGTTTTATATTTAGAAACATTAATGTCAAAGTGTAAAGATTAAGGAACTAGAACAAAAAGGAGTTTGTGGGATAATAGAAGACGAGGAGGAAATGAAAGCCATGAAATATGGATGGAGTTTAAAAATTTGAAAGATAAGTTTTACCTTTGAATTAGGAAACCTTTCATGTCACCTATAAAAATCTAAGTATTGCAAGAGAAAGAACAGACAGTCTTAAAGCGGAAATGAAAGACTTCGAATACAAGTAGAAACAAAAGGCTAGGAAGATGGTATATTTTTATTGAAATTGGGAAACATGAATAATATCTTACAGTGGAAGAAAAATATTTAGGAAGAAAATTTAAGTACATGGAATAAAAGAAAAGACACAAGATAGCTCTTAGATCTTAACATTAATTATGATCAGCAATACTAACTAATGAATTATCACGTTATTTTTATAGTGTGATGTTATGCAAATCATTACCAGCCTAAGCATACAGCATACATGATACGCAGTGAAATATACGTATACCCAACACTGTTCACACACATTCCCCCACGTGCCATTACACTCATAATTATTGCAGCACAACAGAAATGGATGATCCTACACAATAATAGCTGCAAATGAGCTTAGTAATGAGTTGACGTAAAGCTCATCATATTTGCACATTTGCATAATGCCCCCGATACTTTTGTAAGTCGTTACTTTGTTAACAGTTTGGTAATTTTGTTATTGAACATTCATATAATTGGCGTACAACAAAGGCAGTGCACGTGTGGCGTTGGGCAGTGAACATACGGGGTGGAATATAACAAGGGTGATATGCACAATTCCAAGGGCAAGTAATCAAATTAGGACAAGAAATAATGGGTTCAAAAATAATAGTTCTATAAAGATAAGAAATTACTTTTTAAATATGATACTAAAGTGGAATACACTGATACTAGACTGGAATATACTTAGTGGTTAAGCAAGGGTAAGATAAGCAAAATTTCCTGGGTTAACAATCAGGTTAGGACAAGAAATTGCAGATTCAATCTTGACAAAGTAACATTTAAAATAGAGAGGATGAGATTAGTTCTCAAATAAGATACTAGATGACTGGAATAGACTCACTGGTCAAGCAAAGGTGACATACAGACAATCATCAGGGTCGGTAATCAGGATAGGACAAGGAATTGATAATAGATCTAAACTAAGATAAGGAACTAGATTTTGACCATTTCATTACGATTTCCAACAATTCACAGCACTATAAACAATGCATGGTATCTTTGTAAACATCTATAAAAGAGAAAGAGATAAACAAAAAATATAATTGGAGGAGCATAAGGAAGAGGACGACGAAGAGAAAGAAGAAAAACGTAAGAACGAAGAAAAAAAAACAGGAAGAAAAGGATATGGAGGCTGAGGAAGAGGAGGAGGAGGAAACCGAAAAACACAATGAGAGGAGGAGCAGAACAATGAGGAAAAAGAAAAACGTAAGGAGAAACAACAAGAAACAAAAACAAAAAAAAAAGGCCAAGAAGAAAAAGATACGGAGGAGAAAAAGGAGAAAGAAGAAGAAAGACTTAGGAGGAAGAGGAAAACGAAAAGCACAATAAGAGGACGAGCAGAAGAGAAGAAGACATGAAGTTTGTTGTGCCAATATAACGCGAACAAAGAACCTTACATTTCTTTTCTTTCCTCCCTCACCAAAATGTCCCCGAGCTTAACTCCTTCCCTGCAGCTGATTGGAGACTTTATGGCGCACAATACTCGCTCATTGGCTGGCTGGAGGCGAGGAAGAAGGAGAGTGGAGGTGGAGAAATAGGAGGGAGGAGGGGGAGAACTGGCAGTGAGACCCCTTTTTTTTTTTTTTTTTCATCCTCACTTTGCCTAACAGTTCATGTGTGCAGTGTTATGTTGAAGTCTATGCATGTACATCTCTGTAGCTATTTTCGGTGGCTTTGTATAAGTTAATGTGGTGTTCTATTTTTTTTTCTCTCTCTTATTTAAGGGAGAAAAAATGAGAGGTTATAAGTGTGTGTGTGTATTAAAATAAGACTAGTCATCATCTAGTACCACTCATTTCCTTAAAATAATAATAATAAATGGATACAAAATGTCATCAGGTTAAAGATACCATAAAATTGGACGTCTGAGAGAGAGAGAGAGAGAGAGAGAGAGAGAGAGAGAGAGAGAGAGAGAGAGAGAGAGAGAGAGAGAGAGAGAGAGAGAAATTACCTACGGGCAAGAAGAGCGATAGGTTGCCTTGTTCCTGCTGTATCTCCCCTCCTCCTCCTCCTCCTCCGCCTCCTCCTCCTCCTCCTCCTCCAGGGACTTCGAATTACATCTCCCTTCTGACATCTCTCTCTGTTAATAGTTTGCCGGTAGGTTTCCTCTCCTTTCGTCTCCCCCTTTCCTTCTCCCTTGCTCATGTGCTTTAAACTTCCTCGACATTTCTCATTGACGCGTCTGCAGCAACAATAAAATGCACAGTGAAATCGTCTAGTATTACTTTTGTCGTGTAAGTCTGGCAGTCTATTACAACAAGCTAAAGAGTTAATATGGTGTCAATTTCCTTTAAACTCCCTTCATATATTTCTTTCAAGTGTCTATTTGTGCATTTTTGTTCAATAGAATCGTTTAAATTACTTGTCTTTTCTAGAATTAATGGTCATCAACAGGTAAATACAAATAATACATGTCTGATTTGCCCTAAACTTCCTTCATATTCCTCGACTAAGTGCTTGCATTCACACTTACTAATCTCATTTTCGATTAACTAGTGTCTCTTATCAGCAGTTTAAGGGCTAATGCTTGATATACCTAACTTTTCTTATTCAAACGCCTGTATTAGCATAAACTGGTCTTGAATTACTAATGCCTATGATTACTAGTGTCATCTACGATTAATTAGTGTCTCTCATCAGCAGTTTAAGGGCTAATATTTGTTCTTCTACTCTAAACTCCCTTGATATTTCTCGTAGAAGGGCCGGTGATCTAGTAAGCTTGTCATGTCACCAGATCTTCCTACAATCCCAGGTAACATCGGCTCTTTCCACCTAATAGACCCCAAGCTGAAACTACCTCGCCTCGCTGTCACCTTGTTTCCGAGTCGTGTTATTAGTTCGATAAGCTGCTTCTCTTTTTGTCTCCTTGATCCTGTGTGGGTCTGGTGGCTTACTGTTGGTCTAACTTGTGGTGCCCTTAATGTTATTATTATCATTAGTATGATGTATAATTGGTGTAGTTAGTCTGGTTTATTTGCTGGTGTGTGTGATTCAATCTTAAAATTATTATTATTATTATTATTATTATTATTATTATTATTATTATTATTATTATTATCATCATCATTTTTATTATTATTATCATTTTTATTATTATTATCATTAACAGTAGTAGTAGTAGTAGTATTAGTAGTAGTAGTAGTTTATTTATTTACTTATTTGCATGAATATATATATCTATCTATTTGTTTATTTATTTTTCATTTACTTTTTTTTTTCCAAGGCGCCATATAACCCTAGTGTTGCATCGCACTAAATAAGTAAATTAATAAATATTTCTACTCTTCTTTTACAAAAACGCTATCTATAGCAAATATATTACTGAGTTACAATACATTAGAGATTACGTTCCCCTCCTCTACTCTATCCTGCTCTTCCACGCGTTGTGTACAAGTATTATTATGCACACCACTACACTCCCTCATTATAAACCAGACACGGCCCGCTATAAAGGTTCGGTGTCTTACGATTATCTGATTTACTTTTTACTGGTTCTTGTGGAAGTTATTATGATATCCAAGGGTGCTTTCGTGATTCTAGAGATGGTATAACATGGATTCTACATCATCAATGAGAGAGAGAGAGAGAGAGAGAGAGAGAGAGAGAGAGAGAGAGAGAGAGAGAGAGAGAGAGAGAGAGAGAGAGAGAACCATAAAAAAAAGATAATAATTTCAGTACCTTTTGAAAATAATTCTAATGAGAGAACAAAGCGTTTTATGAGAAGAACCACAATACATCTGCACCGGTTCTTCCTTTCTTATCCTATATTTTTTTTCTCCGCCACCACACATGGGCATAAATGCTTAAGAAAGAAGGGGAAGCAGCAAAAAATTGTCCAGCCTACACGTGGCAGTCCCTGTAAGAAACATAGCTACCTATTTTTACTTATCAGCTTCATGTATAAATCTATTTAGTCTGTTTCTAGTTCCCTATTGATTCGGCACTAACAAGCTGACTGCTGAATCTATTCTTGCTTCGTATCTCCTCCTTGCCTTATCTGCATTTACTCCTACATTTGCCCCCAATTTATCATACAGTTGACAAATATATGGCAATTTTCCTCGTCTCTATCGTATGCTCCTAAAATACATCTGTAGTACCCCGTAAAATAACTAGATTTTCTGTGGCCAGTATAGACAGAAAATGAACTTTTGTATGAGCAACTAAATCATTCTTCCCTTCTTTTTCAGTTCTGCAATCTCTCCGATGTTCATATGTAGTCGCTATTCCTCACAAGTCAAATCCATTAAGCTTTTTTCATGATAATCTCTCTCTCTCTCTCTCTCTCTCTCTCTCTCTCTCTCTCTCTCTCTCTCTCTCTCTCTCTCTCTCTCTCTCTCTCTCTCTCTCTCTCAAATCCACTCCTTTACAGTCCTTCCATCATTTCTTCGACCTACCTCGCCTTTTCCTTCCCCTCCATTTCCCTTCCCTCCCTCGCTAACACATAAGTTAAAACTGAAATAATACGTAATAGCAGTAAAAAGACGTTGAAAGTCGATGAGTTATATATAAAAAAAAATATCAAAGGTACAGAAAGAATAGAGTTACTTCACTATCATCACCTGTAATGAGTCACAAGGGAGCAGAGAGGCCTTTCCTAACCCTCCTCTACTCATCTGTTTGTTATGGAAGCTGATTTAAGTAGCTGGAGATATAATGAAGGTGAATGACTTACAAGAACATTGATTATAACTAAGATATATATATATAAAAAAAAAATGATATAACTCCTTCACTATAATCGCCTGCTGTAATTCCCTACCGTACAGAACCTTCACCAAACCTCCTCCACTGATCCGTTGGTCATTGGAGGCTATTCTAAGCTCCCTCATCATAACCACCCTTGTGTTACCAGCAAATTCAGAACAAGAGGCCTTCCCATGCCTTTCTCTCCACTCACCTATAGCTTATTAGTTTTTTATTTTTTTTATTTATCTATTCTTTTATTTTTTTTCTTTAAGTAAGTTGGTATTATGTCTAGGAAAGGTTAAGCCACCACCACAATACACGGGCTTATGGTGTCAAAGGAACAACACGATTTTGATCCTATTTCTCTCACTTCATCCGCCTATTCTGTGTGTGTGGACCAAGGCTGGGAAGAGGAAAGTCAGTACTACATTAAGCTGGCTTAGGGTGTTTAATGACTAGCAATCTGACCTCATTCCTCTCAGTTCACCTTTGTATTACATTCACACCTGGCCCCGTGTGTGTGTGTGTGTGTGTGTGTGTGTGTGTGTGTGTGTGTGTGTGTGTGTGTGTGTGTGTGTGTGTGTGTGTGTGTGTGTGCGCGCGCGCGCCAGATGACTAAAAGCTAAATATTTAGTGAACATTTATATTTGCTATGAACTACGCACACTGAAAGCTATATGTAATATTTCCATACAAGAATTATACACGTCAGAGAGAGAGAGAGAGAGAGAGAGAGAGAGAGAGAGAGAGAGAGAGAGAGAGAGAGAGAGAGAGAGAGAGAGAGAGAGAGAGAGAGAGAGAGAGAGAGAGAGAGAGAGAGAGAGAGAGAGAGAGAGAGAATGGATGCGTTGGAAGCGAAATAGAAAGAAAAGAGGACGTTGATTGCTAATGATTACTCTCTCTCTCTCTCTCTCTCTCTCTCTCACACACACACACACACACACACACACACACCAAGGACGTGAGTGTATATGCTTCGTTAAACATCACACATAATCACCTGCAATTCCTGGTAAATACACGAAAATACTTGAAACCATCAAAGCTTTGAGAAATTGCTGTGTGTGTGTGTGTGTGTGTGTGTCATTCACCTACGGTCGTCTGCTGGTCACCCAGCCAGCCGTTCTCCTACGGAAAGACCTCATAGCTCATAGTGACCGATCTTAGGGTAGAACTGAAGCCACACACACCACACGCCACACACCACACGCCGGGACAGTGAGGCCAAAACCTCTTGGGTTACATCCCGTACCTACTTACTGCTAGGTGAACAGAGGCTACATAACAAGAGGCTCGATCATTTGCCTCGCCGCTTCCAGGACTCGAACCTGGGCCTGCACGGTTGTGAGCCGAGCGTGTTGACCACTACACTACGCGGTGTGTGTGTGTGTGTGTGTGTGTGTGATAAGTACTGGGTTTGTCATATGTATACAGTTTCAAGGTTCTAGTTTAATTAATTATTGACATCAAAATTATATATTACAATCCCAATAGTTATTACTCACACACACATAAGCACACACACACACACACACAGAGAGAGAGAGAGAGAGAGAGAGAGAGAGAGAGAGAGAGAGAGAGAGAGAGAGAGAGAGAGAGAGAGAGAGAGAGAGAGAGAGAGAGAGAGAGAGAGAGAATGAATAGTTAAATGACCATAGCAATTTCACGCACTATAAACTATGTATGTATGTATGTGTGTATGTATGTATGTATATATGTGTGTATGTGTCTGAAACAGCAACTACAACAACAACAACCGCAACAATAATAATAATAATAATGATAATAATAATAATAATAATAATAATAATAATAATAATAATAATAATAATAATAATAATAATAATAATAATAATGATAATCAGTTTATTAATGTTGCAGCCGTGAGGTTGAAAATATACATAGCAACATCAAAAAAATATTATTGGTTACAGTGTGTGGGGGATTGCAGTGACAAGTGGAAGTGTTTTGCAGTGAAAACTGAAAGAAAGTGTTTGAGATTGGTGGTGTGTGGCGTCTCCCATATAAGACTGCCTGCATGTGAGAGCAACGACATGTGTGTGTGTGTGTGTGTGTGTGTGTGTGTGTGTGTGTGTGTGTGTGTGTGTAAATGTTACAAATATTCATATACAGTTCCGATCCTTCACACAACAGTACTATGAAACACACACTTATTTTCTGTATATGTAAATCTTAATGCGTATGATTTCCTGCATGCAAATGTGGGTTTCACTGGATTAATAGTAAATTTTAAACGTCACATTCATGAATAATTTCACACTACAGTAGTTTTCCTCTTATTGTGTGTGTGTGTGTGTGTGTGTGTGTGTGTATACGTTTCTCTCTCTCTCTCTCTCTCTCTCTCTCTCTCTCTCTCTCTCTCTCTCTCTCTCTCTCTCTCTCTCTCTCTCTCTCTCTCTCTCTCGGAAACGAAGCTAACATTCTTAACTCCCATCTTTTTTTTTCTTTTTTTTCATTCTCTCTCTCTCTCTCTCTCTCTCTCTCTCTCTCTCTCTCTCTCTCTCTCTCTCTGATCCGAAGCCAGCATTCCAGTGAATTCGTAATTTCTTTGGTAATCTGTTTCTCTCGATGTTTTAAGGCAAGGAAACATTTGTATGATAATTTCCCTTTGAACGGAATAAACTCCCTTTGAGCGCCGCTTCCTGTTTCACTGTGCTCCAATCTCCTGCTTCTTGAGAGAGAGAAAGCCAGGAAGATATAGAGAGACAAGCCACGCGTTACTTCCCAGCATGCTTTTTTTCTTTTCTTTCCACTACCATTGATGTTTTTGTTGTTACTATTACTGCTGTTGTTGCTGCTACTACTACTGCTACTGGTGCTGCTACTACATCAACAGTAAAACTAATTACTGCTTTTACTACTACTACTACTACCACCACCACCACCAAAGAGAAAACCCAGCACATTCCAAAACCCACTACTATTTCAATATTACCCCAGCCACTCAAACCCTCCCTATTAAATCTGCGCGTGGACACGAAATCCCTTGGACTCGCAGAGGTACTCGAATCTCAAGCGGTCATCAGTGAGCGGGGAACACTATTAAGCTCTCTCCTTTCCCCCACCACACATTCACAGATTTTTCCCAACCTCTGATATTATGAGAGCAAATCAGGAGTGTGTTTAGGTTTATGTGTGTAGTCTTTCCTAGCTTCGCCGCTTTCCTAGAGTCAGGGATTGGCGCCATGTACGAGTCTCCTTTAGCTCTTTCTGTCCCTTTGTGACTTCCATCCTTTTCAGTTCTTTCTCAATTCCACCGTTGTATCTTTGTACCAGACGTGACCAAATAAGCCCCCGTGAGAGCGAATAGGTACGAGGTGACACGTGGCACAGCACAGTGGAAAACTGCAGAGATGTTTTATATGACACACACACACACACACACACACACACACTAAAGATGAAGGGCAATAATAAGACCAATCACACAGACACACACACACACACACACACACACACACACACACACACACACACACACACACACACACACACACACACACACACACTAAAGATGAAGGGCAATAATAGGACCAAACAAGACCCAATGAGAGCGAACAGGGTCAATATTCGTAGATGGCAGAAGATACGTGACACGACCCAGTGGACGAAACTGTCTGACTTGTTTCTATTTCATATTACATGCAGATACACTTAAGAGACGGTAAAAGAGTACAAGTTAAAGAATATAAGAGCATCAGAAAATAAGGGAAGCTGCAAGAAACTGTCAGCCCTGCACGTGGAAGTCCCTTTATGCAACATACGTATGTATTTCCAACTATCCATCATTATTCATGTATCTGATTTCAAAGCTCCCTAATGACTTGGTACTAACAACCTGATTACTGAGTCTATTCCATTAATCGACTACTCTACTTGAAGGGAAAAACATTTAACGTAACTAAGGATGAGAAATTTTAATAAAGACTGAAAGAATATTAAGAATGAAGAATCAGAAAATTCATTGAGAAAGGAGGAAGAGAAAGAGAAAGAGGAGGAGGAGGAGGAGGAGAGAAGCGAGGAAGAGAAACAGTAATCAGCAGGTACTTATGAATAGCTCTCACACACACACACACACACACACACACAAAGGCATCATGATCCGAGGCAAGGAAGTCATCAAGTCATATTCATCATTTTCTAGGGTCATTTTCTCGACTTCATTTCGGGTCGTTTAGCAGAATGAGTGTCGCATCTCTCTCTCTCTCTCTCTCTCTCTCTCTCTCTCTCTCTCTCTCTCTCTCTCTCTCTCTCTCTCTCTCTCTCTCTCTCTCTCTCTCTCTCCAGCTTTAGTTTGCTCGCTACTTCCAGACAATAACGACGGTTGTATTCCATTGATCTTTCCTCACACTAAATTCAATCTGGTGTTTTCTTCTCTCCGTTTAATAAATAATTTCCACGTTATATTTGTTTCCTAGATTGGATGACTACTGGAGTAAGTGGTGGGTGACTATCTGACTGACTGACTGACTAACTGATCCATACATTGGCTTACTGCCTGACTAACTTAAAGCTTTGCATGTCTGACCAAAATAGTGTGTAGTTTCTTGGGAGGAGGATGAGGAAAATAAAAATAGAAAGTCAGGATGAAGAAACAGATATTATGATGAGGAAGATAATCATATCTTGCACAGAATGTAAAAATAAGACGAAGAAACTATTTCTCAAATAATTACCATGAGTCTTTTCTTTATTATTTCAAGGCGTATTATTTTTAGGTTCATTCACATTTCAACAACTCTTTTCTTGTCACGTGTTATACTTGTAGAAGAGTTTGCATCTTGGAAGAGTAAGAGCAGATAAACTTAAATTTAGATAAAAATATAACAGCTTAGTCTTAATAAATAAATAAATAAAAAAAAAAACTATTATGAGACTTCTGTAATATTTGTGTAAGTTTTTTTTTCTATCTAAAATTCAATTCTTTTTCATTACGTTACGTATCGTACATATAAAACGGTTCGTATTATCATGAACTAAACGTCGATACAGGAAGATTCAAATAAAGACATGCAAATAGACATAAATAAACATTTGAAAAATTTGAAAAGACTCGCAAAAAAAAAAAAAAAAAACTGGAAAGGACTAAAAGAAAAGGACCCAATCTCGATAGATAAGAAGAAACTGGTTCAGAAATACTATTGAATTATTGAAGAACACTCAGTAAGCAGGTTTTTAGTGTCCCCCCACCAAAAAAAAAAAAAAGGAAGGGAAGGGAAAGGATGAAAAGAACAGAGATGGGGTAAGGAGATGCAAATAAGAAAAAGAAACAGGAAAAAAAATGAAAAAAGGCAGCGGGAAGGAAAGAATAGAAAAGACGTGGACACAAAATTAAGACAATAAAAGAGACGAAAATAGAAAAAAAAATTAAGGATACGATACTATGAAAACAAAAGGATAAGAAAAGAAATTAGAGGAAAAGGAGAGAGAGAGAGAGAGAGAGAGAGAGAGAGAGAGAGAGAGAGAGAGAGAGAGAGAGAGAGAGAGAGAGACGCTAATCCATCCAACCGTGCATCCATCCATCCATCCATCTATACATATTTACATACAAAGTCTCTCTCTCTCTCTCTCTCTCTCTCTCTCTCTCTCTCTCTCTCTCTCTCTCTCTCTCTCTCTACAAAGGTAATAGGGAAATGCGTAGTTTGTTTTTCCTTTGAAGTCTCTATAGGCAGATAATAGTATCTTTTCTCGTTGTCTATTTGTCTGTCTGTCTGTCTATTTGTATATTCGTCTGGCTGTCTGTTTGTCTTTTCGTCTGTCTTATGTATATTTCATCTATTTTCTTTTTTCTTGTTATTCTCGTCCTCTTCATCGTCTTTCCCTCCCTCGTACTGTTCTTTCTTCTTTTAATTTTATATTTATTGTCAACATCATTATTATTGCTATCATCTGGATAATTTTCATAATGTTCTTGTTCATGTTCTTATTTTCGTTCTTCTTATTTTTGTTCGTCTTCTTCTTCTTCTTCTTCTTCTTCTTCTTCAAACCTGCTTTCTTTTTATTAGGCATTCCAATGTTGGTCTATATTTATTTCTCTTTCCTCCTCCTCCCCTTTCGTGATCTTTCTATTTTTCGGTAGTCCAATTTTACCATGTACGTCTTATGATCTCTCTCTCTCTCTCTCCCTCTCTCTCTCTCTCTCACTCTCTCATAATGGAAACACTACGTACTAAAATGAAGTTACATATGCAAGTTCGCCATATCGGAAAACCACTTGGTAGAGAGAATATATCGAGTTAAATGGAAGATGTTATTATACTGCCAGGCTGAATAAAAAGGGGAGGAAGAGGTCTGAGAGAGAGAGAGAGAGAGAGAGAGAGAGAGAGAGAGAGAGAGAGAGAGAGAGAGAGAGAGAGAGAGAGAGTGGGGGGAAAAGAGAGAGAGAGTAATCCTCAAGCACAAGAGAAAACAAAACTCAAGATACAGGAGATGTCACCATGTGCTACAGAGCGACAGGTGTTAGCTTTGCCTTCACTTTGTTACTCGTGTTTCAGTGTTGGAGGGAGAATGAAATGAACAAAGGCATACACTGAGATAATATTAAAGCGAACATCAAGAGTATAGAAGAGACGAGATTTAACAAACAATAAAAATAACTAGTAGAAGTAATGTGCTACTACTAATACTACTATTACTACTACTACTACTATTACTGCTACTACTACTGGTATTTCAAATACAACAACAACAACAACAACAACAACAGCAACAGCAGCAACAACAACAACAACAACAACAACACCAACATGACCTTCTTTGTCTTCGTTTTATTTCCTTACTAATACTACAACTGCTGCTGCCACAATTCCCACTTCCAATACCACTATCACCAACACGACACGCACCCTCATCACCACCACCAGCACCACCATTACCACAACCAACACCACCACACACACCCTATCTTCAGGAAGTAAACATTTCACGCAGGGAAACCACAGAACGCCTGACTTCTGATCTCTCTCTTTTTTTTTTTTATTGGGGCAGAGCAAACTCAGTATTGTTCGATGCCTCAAAAACTCAATTCTTCCATCTATCAACACAACACAACCTTCCAGACAACTATCCCCTCTTCTTCAATGACACTCAACTGTCCCCCTCTTCTACAATGAACATCCTCGGTCTGTCTTTATTTATAATCTAAACTGGAAATTTCATATCTCATCTCTAGCTAAAAACAGCTTCTATGAAGTTAGGTGTTCTGAGACGTCTCCGCCAGTTTATCTCACTCTCCAGCTGTTAACTTTGTGGAAGTGCCTTATCCGTCCATGTATGGAGTATGCTTCACATGTCTGGGGGGTTCCACTCATACCGCTCTTCTAGACAGGGTGGAATTAAAAGTTCTTTACCTTATCAAATCCTCTCCCCTAACTGACTCCAACTTTTTTTCTCATCGCCGTAGTGTTGCATCTCTTGCTATCTTCTACCGCTATTTTCATGCTAACTGCTCTTCTGATATTGCTAACTGCATGCCTCCCCTCCTCTCGCGGCCTCGCTGCACAAGACTTTCTTCTTTCTCTCATCCCTATGCTGTCCACCTCTCTAATGCAAGAGTTAAACAGTATTCTCAATCATTCATCCCTTTCTCTGATAAACTCTGGAAATCCCTGCTTGCTTCAGTATTTCCACCTTTCTATGACTTGAACTCCTTCAAGAGCGAAATTTCAAGACACTTATCCTTCAATTTTTGACTACCGCATTGGACCCTATTCCGGTACCGGCATCTCATTTTTTTTTTCTTTTTTTTTGCCCGTGTCTCTTCTACATAATAAAAATAAATAAAAAAAAAATCTTTCCAACACCACCATCACCACTGCCCCTCAACACACCAATACTGTCAGTCCTTCACCTTCTCTCGGGTTTCTTGCTGAAGTGGATATGAAATTTTTAGCTATGAAATAAACCACCCTTGCTATTTCTTCAATTTCTTTCCTTCGTCTCTCCTTTTCTCCGTCTTTTCTTCACGTTTCGTACTCTACTTTCCTCTACCTCTTCTCTTCTCTCTTTGTTTACCTTCCTTCGCATTTCCTTCTTTTATATTTTGTAATCTTTTCTCTCCCTCTTTTTCTTTTCTTTTCTTCTTATCTTTTTCTTTTCATTTTCGTTTTCTTATCTCGGATCTTCCACCATTTTCTTTTTGTTCTCTTTTCATTTTTCATTTTTTCTTACGAACTACTATCCTATCCTTCTTACTGTGTTTTTCTCCTTTTCTTTTCTGCTTCCTCCTTTCCATTCATTAATTTTCTTACTTTCATACTTCACTCAATTTCTTTCTCTTTCTTTGTTCTTATCTCTTAATTTTATTCACTTTTCTTTGACTTTTTCCTTCCTCCCATCCTCTTTTCTTTTCATATTCCTTTTCCTTTCTCTCCTTCCCTTCCTTCTCCTCTTCTTTTCTCCTTCCCTTTCTATCCTATTCTTTATCTTCCCTTCCTTACTGTCTTACGTCCCTTTTTCCCTTCCCTTCCTTCCATCGTTTCTTACTCCCATTCCTTCTATTATTCCGCTTCCCTCCTTCCCTCCATACCATTCTCCTTTTATCCCTTTCTATCCTTCCCTTTCTCCTCCTTCCTCTTCTCTCCTCTCCCTCCTTTCCTTCCTTCACACCTCCAAATTAGGAAAATCCGTGTCAGCAATTTAGAAAGTTTCCTGGAAAAGTATTTGTAAAGGAACTGGAATTTCCTGCGCATTTCTTGGGTTCCTGAGTTCAGTGGCAAGGGTTCGTGCCTTTATTTCTCCTCAATGGACAGGTGTGGGGCGCAGGTGTGTTAGGAAGGTGTGTGAGGAAGATGTCGGATGGGGAGGGGGGGGCAACAGATGTGAAAAGTAAAAAGGTCTAGGATGTGGACAGGTCTGGAAGAGTAAGTGTGGAAAAGCAGGTGTGGTAAAGATTTAGGAGTGTGGAGAGGTGTTTGGGGTGTGGGGAGGAAGGTGTTGGAGGGTAACAATTGTTACGTGTGAGCATACACTGAACTCTAGGGGATGGACCATGAAGGGGTGTCGCTCACACTAACAATGGAAGGATTAAAAGAAAAGAGAAAAGGAGACATTTTAACTGCTATTTAATATCTTAAAGTTAACCCTTAAATTAAGTAACAATACAAAATTGAAGATTATTTAAGTAAGTAAAAGTAAGTAACAAGGAGTGGCAATCTGAACTGGACTGAATAACTTAAAAGACTGGTTCAGTTAATAACTTAAGCCAAGTTAGTAAATACATATAGATACAAATTACAAAAATAAACAACTTTACATATACATAATAGAAAATAAATATAAATGTGTTTGTGTGTGTGTGTGTGTGTTTATGTGTGTGGGTGTGTAACACTGGTGTAACTCTTACCACCGCTCTCGAGTGTATATGAGGCTCCCAGCGTATGCCAAGGCGACCTCAGAGCTGTAGCGACCCTTGGAGGAGACTGAAGCTCGATGGAACTCCACCCCTCGTTATCGGCTTGGTAGCCTGCTAGAGGTCACGTATCCAGTATGCCTCAAGCTATACACGTGGCAGCGCCACGAGTTGAGAGACAGGCACCTGGTTCCGTGGAAGAGTAGTCACGTGTGTGACATTCCCCCCTTCTTAGGATGACGCAGAAGGAATGACTCTGCGTCATTAGAGAAGTGAGGTGGTTCCTGTCCCGTGAAGGTTGATTCCACCAGAACGTGTGTAGTCTGGGGCCCGGTAGATGGTTCTTCTGGCAGTGCTCGGCCCTCGGCTGCCTCCATCGACCGGTTCACAAGGCACGACTGCATCCCCGGCAACAGGATCCTAGGGTCCTCAGGGTCGCGACGGGTAGTGATGCGAGGCGTAGTGGGAAGGCGAGACAAAGTGTCAGCAAGGCAGTTGTCCAGTCCCTTAATATGGTGCATTTCAATGTGGTAAGGCTGGAGCTGTAGAGACCACCGTAGCAGACGTTGGTTAGTGAAGCGGTTCCTGTTGAGAAAAGTCAAAGGGTTGTGGTCAGTGTAGATTTGGAGTGGCTGGGTGTTGGACTGAAGATAGTACTCAAACTTCTTGATGGCAGAGATAATGGCTAAAAGTTCTTTCTCGATAGTGCTGTAATTCTTCTGATGGATGTTGAACTTCTCGGAGTGGTAGGCGACTGGGTGAAAGATTCCGTCAGATTCTTGCAGGAGGGCGGCACCCGAAGCGTGATCACTGGCGTCAGTATGTATGATGAAGGGTTTACTGAAGTCGGCCGCACGCAAAACCGGTTCCCGAGCAAGCAAGTTCTTAAGTTGATTGAAGGCATGTTGGCAGGCAGGGGTCCATTCGTACGCCACATTCCCACTAGTTAGTCTAGTAAGTGGCCCAGCTGCGTCTGCGAAGTTTGGACAGAAACGCCGGTAGAACCCCGCCATACCCAGGAAACGGCGGAGCTCGCGTCGAGTAGTGGGAGTTGGGTACTTCAGTACTGCGTCGACGTTAGCGGTCTTGGGCCGGACGGAGCCTTGTCCAATCTGATGTCCTAGGTAGGAGATGGTGGCAGCTCCGAACGTAGACTTCGCCAGCTTCACGGTGAGGTTCGCTTCCTGTAGACGGCTGAGCACATTCTGGATCTGGTACAGGTGGTCATCCCAGTCATGTGAAAAAATAAGAATATCATCTAAGTAAACCAGCACTCCTTTTAATCCCTGCATTACCTTGTTCATTGCCCTCTGGAAAGTAGCGGGGCAATTCCTCATGCCAAATGGGGCTACTACATACTGGAAAAGTCCAAAAGGGGTGATGAAGGCAGAGACTATCTGAGCTCTCTCAGTAAGGGCTATTTGATAATACTGTTACATAATCGCATAGTATAGCTTGTGGGAGTAGGAAAAAACGGAAGGTGAGAGAGAAAGAGAGAACGGATGTTCTGTAGGGAGGACTATATTTACTCAAGGAGATAAGTTTCATTATTTTATTATACAGTGAGATGCATTATTCATTTAAGATGAAGGGAGGAGAATAGGTTACATTATTATTTTAGTTATTCCAAGAAGTGATTGTTTTGTTAATTTAGTTTTTCCTTAATGTGTAAAGGCATAGATACTTAAGAAACTTGAGTATTATTTTCTACATTTGTAATAAGAGTAAGGAAAATTTGTGAATAAACGAGACTTAGGAAAAGATTGTTTCCTTGACAACCTCCAGGTTCCCTTAAGTGACTTAAAAGACGCTCACGTATGTGGGTTTGGGCTATGACCATAGGAGAGGGAAATGATCTATTCACCCTAGCTAGAGTGCTTGGGAAAGTCTCTGAGAGTCGCAGAACGGCAAAAGGCAAGGTAGAGTGCTTCGCGCATTCCCTGAGAGGCCTATCCCACCGCAGTGGCGTGCACCGATCCGGAGGAGTTACGACGTCGGGGGTACACTGCTGTCTGTCTTCCCCGTACGCTGAGACGGTGGTCAACAGCAGCCGGTGGTGGTGGTGGCTACTAGGCTCCACTCCCCACCCCTCCCCCTGGCATTGTAACACTGGTGTCAGGAGTGGGATGAAGTGGACGCTGCTGCCGGTGTAGTGCCCATGGAAGGAGCCAAGGATATGTAGTGCCCAGGATTTACCACAGCGACTCTGAAGGACATACAGTGCCCAGGATTTACCGGGAGTGCCCAGGATGTACCGTGTCAGTGCGTGAAGTGTTAAGTGACGCCAGAACATGTAAGGCAGCAGGGACAGGACAGTTAATGAGTCTAGAGTATACAGTGCCCAGGATTTACCGGGAGTGCCTAGGATGTACCGTGTCAGTGCGTGAAGTGTTAAGTGACGCCAGAACACGTAAGGCAGCAGGGACAGGACAGTTAATGAGTCTAGAGTGAAAGAAACTGTGACTGACCGAGTAGCGAAAATGGCCAACCCAGAGGAAAAACTGGTCCTCATACTGGAAAAGTTGGAAGCTCTGGACACTAGTGTTCAGGAACAACTTGGTACTGTGAGTGTTGGAATTGCACGTTTGGAAAATTACATCGGGGAAAGTACTCAAAGGGTGCTGGACGAAGCAAAGTCTTTCACTGTGGAACAGTGTAAGGAAGTGGAAGACAAAGTTAGTGAACTGGAAAGTAAAGTGGACAGTGCTGTGAGTGACCTGAAAGACTATGTGAGGCAAGAGTTGGCTGTAGTAAACGCCAACTCGTCAAGAGGAAAGGCTGGTAAGGTGAAAAGTGAACCTCCCAGTGAGAACAGTGCACCTCCTAGTGATAAAAGTGACAGTGAGGGGGAAGAATGGCCAGTATGTGGTGGGGCTGCACCTGTGAGCTTCAAGCCTCTGCCACCACCAAATTCTTGTCCCTTCTCCCCTTCGCCACCCGGTAGTGTTGCTAGTTCCACTCGCCGTCGGCGTCACAGGCTGCCAAGGCAAAGGCTTCAAGAGTTTGACGGTTCTGTCTCCTGGGAAGCCTATCGAGCCCAGTTCGAACTCTTGGCTAGTGCTCGGGGCTGGGACAGAACTGAGAGAGCCTTGCAGCTGGTGGGGGCACTGAAGGGACCAGCACTGGAGGTGTTGAACCAGTTACCAGCCTCTGATCATGCCTCGTACCGTAAAGTGGTTGCCGCCCTGGAGAGAAGGTATGGACACCAGCACCAAACAGAAGTGTACCGCGCAAGATTCAGGGGCAGGACAAGAGGTTCAGGTGAATCTCTAACTAACCTCGCGCAGGACCTGGAGGTGCTAGTAAGAAGGGCGTATCCAGGAGCGAGTGAAGACATGGTGCAGGTTCTGCTGCGGGATCAGTTTGTGGACGCGGTGGATAATGTGCAGATCCGTGTCTACATCCAGCAGGCTCATGTACAATCTCTGCAAGAGGCTCTAGCCAGGGGTCTGGAACTGGAATCAATCCTGCGCAGTATTCCCCGAAAAATGACTTCTTACCCTGACATGCAAGGACCATTCAGGGCCAGGAGGGGGCGCAGGTCTCCCCCATCGACGTCACAGTCCCCACCTCCAGGAGAGTTTCGAGGGAACTGCTTTGGGTGCGGACAGCCAGGCCACAGCAAGAGATACTGTCCTCAGAAGAATCAGGGAAAGAGTGCATCTGGACAGTATCAGTACCGCCCTTGCTGTTGGCACTGCGGGAAGGAGCATTTAGCTAGCTCCTGCCCCACCGCTCCACCGACTGTCACGGCACAGGATAAGGGAAACTCTGCCGGGCTGGAAGGAGGGGCCCTGAACCAGCCGTCACCCAGGAGGCCCCAGTCCATCTAAAGTGCCGCACTTCGGGCTCCCATTCCGTGCAGGTACAGGGACAGGTGGACAATAAACCCTGTAACTTGACGGTGGATACGGGAGCGGAGCGCACTTTCCTGCGAGAGGACACGGTGGCGGCCGACCTTGAACCCTCAGGACAGCAGCTGAGTGGCGTGACGGGCCATTGTATGCAGCTGAAGGGTCCAGTGCAGGCAAAGGTTACTGTTGGGGATGTGGATGAAACCCTGCCAGTTTATGTGGCTGACCTTGAGGAGAACCTTCTAGGCCTGGATTACCTGAAGGAGAGTAAGGCGGTACTGGACTTCGGGGACATGACAATGGGGATCGGTAACAGGAAGGTGCCGCTGCTGGAGGGAGGCAGTGACGTGCGAGTGTTGACGGCATGTGCCACTCGCATTCCCCCCATGTCCGAAGCCAGTATCCGCTGCCGTCTTAGCAGGATGATGGAGGGTGAAGGCCTGGTCAGTCCATCCTCACAGCAATCTCTGCCCGAAGGAGTAATCGTCGGCCGGACTCTAGTACCACCAGAACAGGAAGAAGTACGGGTGGTTGTTGCCAATCTTTCCTCCGAGCCACGGGATGTACGGGAAGGTGCGTTGATGGGTACGTGTGAAGTGGTGCAACGAGAAAAGAGTACGGAGGTCATGCCCAGTGGTCCGCGGGTCTGTGACACGGAGGTCCCCTCACACCTGCAGGATTTATGGCAGCGGAGTGTTGTCTGCCTAACGGAGGAGCAGGCTGGGGAGGTAGGGCAGTTGCTGTCACGATATGCGGACGTCTTCTCCAAAGGGGACCACGACCTGGGTTGTACAGACCTCGTTAAACACCACATCCACACGGGAGACGCTAGGCCCATCAAGACCCCACCTAGAAGGATCGCACCTGCTCGGAGGATCGAGATGGAAAAGGCAGTGGAGGAGTTAAAGGCTCAGGAAGTGATTGAAAAATCGTCGAGCCCATGGTCATCTGCCGTGGTTCTGGTGCGGAAGAAGGATGGTACGTCACGTTGCTGTGTGGATTACCGTTCTTTAAATGCTGTGACAACCAAGGACTCTTACCCACTGCCAAGGATTGACGATACGCTAGACTCTTTGGCTGGTGCATGTTGGTTTTCTACCCTTGATTTGAAATCTGGGTACCACCAAGTAGAAATGGCAGAGGAGGATAAACCAAAGACAGCGTTCACTTATGGACAAGGACTGTGGCAGTTTCGTGTGATGAGCTTTGGTCTAGTGAACGCACCAGCGACGTTCGAGCGGTTAATGGAGCGAGTTTTGGATGGTCTGTTGTGAAAAAGTGCCCTGGTGTATCTGGATGATGTGTTAGTTTATGGAAGCACGTTTGAAAAGGCACTCGAGAGACTGGAAACTGTGTTGGACAGGTTTAGAACTGTGAACTTGAAACTGAGCCCCAAAAAATGCTGCCTGTTCCAAAAGGAGGTACCTTTTCTAGGACATGTGGTCAGTGGCGATGGAGTTAGAACGGACCCTGGAAAAGTGGAGGCGATAAGTGAGTGGCCGAGGCCACAAAATGTTCGTGAAGTGCGAGGGTTTCTGGGGCTGTGTGCATACTATCGTCGTTTTGTGAAGGGATTCTCACAGTCTGCCGCTCCACTGCACCACCTTACTAGAAAAGGCGCCAGGTTCCTGTGGGATGATGAGTGCCAGGAAGCGTTTCAACAGCTCAAAGAGGCGCTCGTGAGTGCTCCAGTGCTGCCATACCCCGATCCGGCAAAGCCGTACATCTTGGACTGTGACGCGAGTGCTGAGGGTGTGGGTGCTGTCCTGTCCCAGTTGAAAGACGGACAGGAGCGAGTGGTCTCGTACTTCAGTCACAAGTTCACTGTCCCGGAAAGGAACTATTGTGTGACGCGAAAAGAGCTCTTGGCTGTGATTAAGAGCGTAGACCACTTCCACCCCTACCTTTACGGGGCTAAGTTCACCGTCCGGACAGATCATGCTGCTCTCAAGTGGTTGAAGACCCTCAAGAACCCTGAGGGACAGCTTGCTAGGTGGATCGGCAAGCTGGAGCAGCATGATTACACCATAGAGCAACGACCAGGGCGAGTACACAGTAACGCAGACAGTCTCAGCCGTCGCCCATGTTCTCAGGCGTGTGCACACTGTCAGAGGCGTGAAGCTGACCAGGATTTGGTGTGTAACAGAGGGACTCTTACTGCTAATTCCAGCAAGTGGATACAGGACCTTATTCAGGCCCAGAGAGAGGACGCTGATGTCGGGCCTATAGTGGAAATGCTAGAGGAAGACAGTGAGAGACCCCCTTGGGAATGGGTGGCTGCGTTTAGCCCTGAGACTAAGTTACTGTGGAAAGAATGGGATGTGTTGAGAATGTCCGAGGGTGTACTACAAAGGCAATGGCAGACCAGTGATGGGAAGGTAAAGTTCTGGCAGTTAGTGGTTCCTAAGCAGAAAAGGGCAGAGCTATTGAAAGAGGCTCATGCAGGAAAGAGCAGTGGCCACTTTGGTGTGAGAAAGACACTCGGGCGATTACGTCAGCGTGCGTATTGGATGAAGATGAGACAGGACGTTCAAGAGTGGTGCAAAGCGTGCGACGTGTGCTGTGCTAAGATGGGCCCTGGCAGGCGTAAGATTGCGCCACTTCAGCTCTATCAGGTAGGGGCGCCCATGGAGAGGGTGGCAGTGGACATAGTCGGCCCTTTACCCTGTACTGCGCGGGGCAATCGCTTTCTTTGTGTGTGTAGCCATGGACTATTTCACAAAGTGGCCGGAAGCCTACCCTCTCCCTAACCATGAAGCCTCTACGGTAGCCGAGGTGCTAGCTAGTAAGCGAGTACTTCTCCCGTTTTGGTGTTCCTGAGGAGCTGCACTCTGACCAGGGAAGAGAGTTTGAGTCAGCAGTCTTCAAAGAGTACTGTCAGCTCCTCGGCATACGGAAGACTCGCACCACTCCCCTCAGGCCGCAGTCGGATGGGATGGTAGAGCGCTTCAACCGCACACTGGCACAGGAACTGGCGAAATCTTGCCAACCGGATCAAGGAGACTGGGACCAACGGTTACCCCTGCTCCTCATGGCCTACCGGTCGGCAGAACACGAAGCGACTGGGTATTCCCCTTTCCGGTTGATGTGTGGAAGGGAGATGCGGCTACCGATAGATGTGGTGACTGGAAGCCCCCCGGATGAGGAATTGCCCACTAATGTGACCCCCTATGTTACGGATTTGCAAGACCGGCTCAGGGAGGTTCACCACCAAGTCCGGGGTAATCTGCGGATTGCTGGAGGGGCAATGAGAGACCGCTACAACGCCCGGGCTTCCTTCCCACCGTTCCGGGTGGGGCAGTTGGTGTGGCTACACAATCCTCGGAGACGGAAGGGGTTGTCTCCAAAGCTGCAGAGTCCCTGGGAGGGGCCCTACACCGTGGAGGACCGCATCACGGACGTTGCGTTCCGGATTCGTCGAGGACCCCGGACCAGACCAATGGTGGTGCATGCGGACCGCCTCTGGAGGTACTATGGCCCGGGTACTTTCACCTGGGGAGGACTAGAAGACGCTGAGGCTTCCAACTCTGATGAGGAGTTGGGTTGTTCTTCTCCAATGGCCATGACTGATGATGACGTTGAGTACGCTACTGAGGAGCCGCCTGGGGAAGTACCGGCTCCCTTGGAAAGTCCCTTGGCTGGAAGAGAAGACGACACCATCAACCAGAGGACTGGAGCTGTGGATGGTACCAACCAGGAACAGGAGACTGTGGAAGAAGGTCGACCGCGAAGGACCCACCGGGCGCCTAGATGGACCACAGATTATGTAATGGGGGATTCTGAGATTATACATGTCTAAGTTAGAATATGTGAGCGAGGACGCTCAGTTTTCAAAGGGGAGGGCAGTGTTACATAATCGCATAGTATAGCTTGTGGGAGTAGGAAAAAACGGAAGGTGAGAGAGAAAGAGAACGGATGTTCTGTAGGGAGGACTATATTTACTCAAGGAGATAAGTTTCATTATTTTATTATACAGTGAGATGCATTATTCATTTAAGATGAAGGGAGGAGAATAGGTTACATTATTATTTTAGTTATTCCAAGAAGTGATTGTTTTGTTAATTTAGTTTTTCCTTAATGTGTAAAGGCATAGATACTTAAGAAACTTGAGTATTATTTTCTACATTTGTAATAAGAGTAAGGAAAATTTGTGAATAAACGAGACTTAGGAAAAGATTGTTTCCTTGACGACCTCCAGGTTCCCTTAAGTGACTTAAAAGACGCTCACGTATGTGGGTTTGGGCTTATGACCATAGGAGAGGGAAATGATCTATTCACCCTAGCTAGAGTGCTTGGGAAAGTCTCTGAGAGTCGCAGAACGGCAAAAGGCAAGGTAGAGTGCTTCGCGCATTCCCTGAGAGGCCTATCCCGCCGCAGTGGCGTGCACCGATCCGGAGGAGTTACGACGTCGGGGGTACACTGCTGTCTGTCTTCCCCGTACGCTGAGACGGTGGTCAACAGCAGCCGGTGGTGGTGGTGGCTACTAGGCTCCACCACTCCCCACCCCTCCCCCTGGCATTGTAACAATACCCTTTTAATAGGTCCAGCTTAGTAACAAATTTTTTGGCTTGACCTACTTCATCTATCAGGTCGTCTACCCGAGGCAGAGGATAGGCGTCAGGAATGGTGACGGCGTTGACCCGTCGGTAATCCGTGCAGAATCGCAGTTGTCCGTCCTCCTTGGGTACTAGGAGGCAGGGTGATGCCCATGGGGAGCTGCTGGGTATAGCCAAGCCCTGCTCTACTAAGTACTGGACCTCCTTCTGCATCTGTTCTCGTTTCGGGGGGTTGACTCTGTAGGGAGACTGCTTGATAGGGAAGGTCCCTGGAAGCACCTTCACATCATTGGCGGAGGACATTACAGATTTTAGGATGGTCACCGAACACGTCATACTGAGAGATCAATCTTGAGATATCCAGTGCTCGAGAGGATGAAAGATGACGGAGCTGACCATCTAAGTGTTGGATAATGTAGGTGTTGTTTTGCGTGTCCTTGGGATGTATGGTGTTTGTGTCAATCTCAGTGGTAATACATTTATCATACATCAATAAACACACAGAGGCAGGTTTTAACTCTGAGTCAGCCTCCTGGGGTTCAATGATACCACAGGAAGCTACTCTAGGGGTTGGTTGGGCGCCAGTCACAGAGGTTCTACATTTATACATTTTTAGGAGATTAACGTGTATTATTAACTGTGTTGCCTTTCGGCGGTCTGGAGTGTTTATGATGTAGTTGTTATCTACCTTTTCCACTACCTCATAGGGACCATGATACTTTACTTGTAATGGGTGTTTAGGTGTGGGTATGAATGCAAGGACTTGATCACCTCTATCAAATACTCTAACTCTGGCCTTCTGATCAAAGTGTTTCTTTATGGTGTTTTGAGATTTGTGTAAGTTGTTATCAGCAAAGGTGCGAACTTTAGTGAGTGTGGCTTTAAGGTTGTTCAAGTATTTAGTTACAGAGACAAGTTTGTGGGTAGTGGAATCTAACAATTTGTCTTTAATAATCCTTAATGGTCCCCGCACTTTCCTACCGAACAGGAGCTCGAATGGGGAAACTCCTGTACTCTCGTTAGGTGCTTCCCTGATGGCAAAAAGCATGTAGGGGAGTGCGTCATCCCATTCGCTCTCCTGCTCGTGACAGAATTTGCGTAGAAGTCCTTTCAGTGTCTGATGAAATCTTTCTAGAGCGCCCTGTGACTGCGGGTGATAGGCAGAAGACAAGGTTTGTGCGATACCAAGCTCTTTTAACACCTCTGTGAAGAGAACGCTAGTGAAATTAGTTCCTCGGTCACTCTGAATGGTTTGAGGAATCCCGAAGGTAGTAAAGAAGTGGTTTAGCTTGGACACAATAGTGTTGGTGTTGATTTTACGTATCGGAAAGGCTTCGGGATACCTAGTTGTTGGGTCAAGAATTGTTAGGATATATTCATTACCTTTCTTGGTTTTTGGAAGAGGCCCCACAATGTCAATTATTATTTTATGAAATGGTTCTGAGGGAACAGCAATAGGTTGGAGAGGATAGGGTGGGATAGTTACGTTAGGTTTACCCGCTATCTGGCAGAGATGACAAGTACTGACGTAATTCTTCACATCCTCCCTTAATCCTGGCCAGTAAAAGTCAGCGAGGATCTTCTCACATGTCTTCTTGATGCCCAAGTGACCAGCAAAACTTTCATGAGCGATCTCTAGTATGGAATGTCTGAGTATGGTAGGCACAACCACCTGGTGGGCTTCTGCCCAAGCAGCATCATCTGGGACCTTAGAGGGCTGGAACACTCTCATGAGAACTCCATCCTGTTTGTAAAAGGCAGGGTAATGAGTAATTTGATCTGGAGGGATAACCTTGTCATGAAATTGAGTCAAAGTAGTGTCTTCCTGTTGAGCCTCAGTGAGAAGTTTTTCAGAAAATATTTGATTGAGTTCAAGTGGGGATGGGCTCTTCTTTGGAAGTGAGAAAGACTGATCAGATTTCCTTGCTTGTGCACGAGTAGTGACACAAACAGGGAATAAGCCTGGTTGTTGCTCTTCTAACTGTACAGTGGGGTTATCCATCAGCATTGTGTCACTAATTACTAAAGGGGGAGTCACCTTACTGCCAGCTAGGTCATTAGCGAGGAGTAGTTGAGCATTAGGGATGGGTAAGGCTGGTTGGGGGAGTCACCTTACTGCCAGCTAGGTCATTAGCGAGGAGTAGTTGAGCATTAGGGATGGGTAAGGCTGGTTCTTCACTAACTCCTATTATCACTTCACCTCTTACTAGTGGGCTATCAAGATGTACTTTAGCTAATGCAATGGGGAAGGGGTCATGGAAGTCTTTTAAATATACCTTTTCACCTGTGTAACACTGTTCAATACCAGCCAGGGACTGCTGACTTCAGCACTAGGGACTGAGCTGAACAGGTGTCTCTGACAATCTTAACTGGGTGATCCTTGTTATCAATGCTGATGGTGCCTACAGACCTGAAAGGCTCAAACAAGTCTTTAGGTACAGGGAAGGAGGGAAGAGCTTGTATGGAAGCAACTGGCTTGGCAGGATATGTTTGAGCTACCTTGCACTTGGGATTAGGACAGTTCTTTATGAGGTGCCCCGGCTGTTTACAAAAAGCACAAAATAGAGGTGGTCGAGTACTACTGCCGGTCATTTTACCAACCCCTGAGTTACCTGAGTTTATCTTACCACTAGGAGTCTCGGTCAGCTTGTCTGAGGTTGCCTTGCGATTCACCAGGGAGAAAAGGTCCGCTAACTGAGCGGCTTTGAGAAGATCTGTTTCTTCTTTGTTGGTGATGTGTAACATTACTGAGTAAGGGAGCTTACGCATGAACTCTTCTAAGGCTAAGAGATTTACTAATTCGTCGTACGTGGTTATCGCGGCTGACTTAAGCCAACGCTTGAGAGCCCTCAGTTTCTCTGAGGCAAACTCTAGATAGGTTTGTTGCGGAGTTTTGAACATTTTTCGAAAAGACTGACAATATCCTTCTGTGGTAATGGAGTACGCCGCTAGGATGCCCTGTTTGACACAGTCGTAATCCGTGTTGTTTTCAAGGCCGTTCAAAATAGTTAAAGCCTTTTGGCTGAGTTTGGGTTTAAGAAGCCAAGGCCAGTCTTCTCGGGGCAGTTCAAAATGTACTGCTGTGTCCTCGAACTGTCCAAAGAAAGTTTCGGGGTCTTTGTCAGAGAACTGAGGGAGTAGTGAGAGATATTTAGTTAACTTTTGTTTGAGGTCAGCTGTGGTGGTTGATCGAGATTTTAATTGTGCGAGTTGGGTCTCGTGGATTCTTTCTTTTTCTCTCTCCTCTCTTTCTTTTTCCTCCTTTTCTTTTACATATGCCAGATCTCTTTCCGCTTTTTCTTTTTGAAAAGCTAGTTCTTCTCGCCTTAGTTCTCTCTCTTCTCTCTCTCTTTCTCTTGCTGCCTCTAGT
Source organism: Scylla paramamosain (assembly GCF_035594125.1). Taxonomy (NCBI): domain Eukaryota; kingdom Metazoa; phylum Arthropoda; class Malacostraca; order Decapoda; family Portunidae; genus Scylla; species Scylla paramamosain. The sequence goes on from NC_087175.1 coordinate 17,322,377, forward strand.
TTCAGCTTTTCGAGTTCGAGCATTAAACTGGCGTCGTGCTGTGAAGCAGCACTAGTGGCTTCACCTCCAAGGTGAACTAGGATTTGAGTTCGGAGTTCTTCCTTCCGAATGTCAGACGGATATGAGATATCAAACTGTCGGGCTATGTACTTTAAATCATTCTTTGTCACTTTGGCAGTTTGTAGCTCCGCCACAGAAGGATTACTGCAAAATGCGTCCAAGTTTAACTCATGCGACATGATTAATGAGCGTGAGGTCAATTGAACCAAATCAAGTGTGTCTGAGCCCTACACTGAAACCTGATCCAAGACCTAGGTTCGCCACCACGAGTCGGAAGGACCCGCGTGAACGACAGGTTCGAAACCACGAGTCGGAGGGAAATGAGTTGACCCGCGTGCATCGACAGAGACTCGTTTTTGAGTCTAGTTGAGTCAAGGTTAGCAACGCCTTAACTGTGCTTCTGAAGAGGCAACGAATCGAAGAAGTGTAGCGATAATCACTGCCCCAAAATGACTACCATAGAACTAACACTTAAGCACTTGTAATGGCTTGCCGTATTCGCTGCTTTCAAGCAAAGAGTGGAACGCAAGTTCCCAAGTTTTAAGGAGTCTCGGAGTTCGGGGTGAAGGTCACTACTAGGGGAATCGAACCGACACTAAAGCAACACTGAGGAAATCAATTGTTACGTTTTTAACGCTTTTATGACTAGACGCCGGTACCTCGCGTACTTTTAAAGCGGAAAAACGCAAAAATTCACCAACAAAGAAATAAGCACAACTTCATATACACTCGAGAGCAGGAAAGGAACTAGTGTAGTTATATGTATGTATAAACATGTGTAATATCCCGGACGGGCCCCCAATTGTTACGTGTGAGCATACACTGAACTCTAGGGGATGGACCATGAAGGGGTGTTGCTCACACTAACAATGGAAGGGTTAAAAGAAAAGAGAAAAGGAGACATTTTAACTGCTATTTAATATCTTAAAGTTAACCCTTAAATTAAGTAGCAATACAAAATTGAAGATTATTTAAGTAAGTAAAAGTAAGTAACAAGGAGTGGCAATCTGAACTGGACTGAATAACTTAAAAGACTGGTTCAGTTAATAACTTAAGCCAAGTTAGTAAATACATATAGATACAAATTACAAAAATAAACACCTTTACATATACATAATAGAAAATAAATATAAATGTGTTTGTGTGTGTGTGTGTGTGTGGGTGTGTAACACTGGTGTAACTCTTACCACCGCTCTCGAGTGTATATGAGGCTCCCAGCGTATGCCAAGGCGACCTCAGAGCTGTAGCGACCCTTGGAGGAGACTGAAGCTCGATGGAACTCCACCCCTCGTTATCGGCTTGGTAGCCTGCTAGAGGTCACGTATCCAGTATGCCTCAAGCTATACACGTGGCAGCGCCACGAGTTGAGAGGCAGGCACCTAGTTCCGTGGTAGAGTAGTCACGTGTGTGACACAATGTAGAAGGAAACAGGTCTAGAAGGAAGGGAAGCAGATGTGGAGAGGAAAAATAAGAAAGAAAAGGTATGGAGGAGGCAGATGTGGCAGAAAGACAGGTTTGGAAATGAATGAGTGAGAAGGAAAGCAGATGTAGGAGGAACAAGGTAAAATAGAATAACAGGTTTGGAGACGGATGGATGTGAGGAGACATGCAGTAAACAAGATATGCTGGAATTTAGCAGATGTGAAGTAGCAGGCGTTTAGTTTAAAAAGGCGAGAGTGAATAGGTAAGGAAAGGAATGAGGGAAAAAAGGTGAGATGTTTAGGAGAACAGGTTTGGGAGAAGAGATGTGGAAGAATAGGTGTGTGTGTGTGTGTGTGTGTGTGTGTGTGTGTGTGTGTGTGTGTGTGTGTGTGTGTGTGTGTGTGTGTGTGTGTGTGTGTGAAAAGGTGTCAGGAAAGACCAACATACATATTTGTGAAATGTAGTTTGCAAATGTGTATAGTGTAAAAAAATTTCTCTCTCTCTCTCTCTCTCTCTCTCTCTCTCTCTCTCTCTCTCTCTCTCTCTCTCTCTCTCTCTCTCTCTCTCCCACCCACACACACACACACACACACACACACATTTCAATACAAAATTTAAATACACAACAGGTACATATTACATTGCACACTTTCATATGCGGGACAACGAGCTTAACAAATTAATGTGCTAAAAATGTAATTACAGTTATTGAAAGGACGGGTATAAGTAATTCAATTTATTAAAGCCACGAGATTAATTTTTTTTCATATTTTTAACCTTGTCTCTTTGCATCCGAGGAGAGAGAGAGAGAGAGAGAGAGAGAGAGAGAGAGAGAGAGAGAGAGAGAGAGAGAGAGAGAGAGAGAGAGAATGTTCTTTTTCCAACCCAAGTGCTTCTCTCCTTCCTTCTTTTTTGTAAATTTCGACACACACACACACACACACACACACACACACACACACACACACACACACACACACACACACACACACACACACACACACACATACATAGACACACACACACGCACACACACACACATACGCAGGGAGGTTATTGGAAAGGACACAAAATAGAAGTCGTAATTGGATTATATACATGTGTGTCTCGCTGAGAGAGAGAGAGAGAGAGAGAGAGAGAGAGAGAGAGAGAGAGAGAGAGAGAGAGAGAGAGAGAGAGAGAGAGAGAGAGAGAGAGAGAGAGAGAGAGAGAGAGAGAGAGAGAGAGAGAGAGAGAGGAAACGAAACAGAAAATAAAACCACAAAAAAATAACTAAGTAAATAGACTAGAAGACAAATAATCAAATAAATTCAAAATAAAAAGGAATAGAATCACAAAAAAAACACATACAAGTACCAGTAACAAAAATCCTTAACGAGGCTACCTTGTAAAATACCGCTACAGGTGAAACTTGTGCAAGGAAGCAAGAGAACGTAAAGGATTACAAAGGAATTAACTTGCTTTTACAGTCTACACCAAACACTCGATGCTGTAAACTACTTTTCTGGGATGAGGGAAGCGAGTGTGGTGTGATAGAGAGTGAGTGAGTGAGTGAGTGAGAGAAGGAATGAGTGAGTGAAGGAGTGAGTGAGTGATGGAGTGAGTGAGTGAAAGAGAGAGGGAGTGAAGGAGTGAGTGGCGAGGAGGAGTGAACGAGTGAGTGTCAGACGGCTGAATGAGAAAATTATCCAATAACGAAGCTAAACTGACTAACCCTTTTACAATTTTTTTTTTTTTTCTCTCTCTCTCTCTCTCTCTTAGAACCTATTCCTGGAAATAGAGTATGTATTTATAAAAACTTGGTCAGCAGGGGCAGCAATATGTGGACGGAGGAGGAGGAGGAGAAAAAAATAACATAGATAGGAGTATCGATAAAAATTCCAGATATATTTCTATCTATCCCTCCCTTCACTCTTATCTTTTACTTTTCTTCTTTTTTATCCTCCTCCTCCTCCTCCTCCTCCTCCTCCTCCTCCGACTTTCTCCTCTTCATTCTCCTTCTGTGGCATCCCGTCTAATTTTGTGCTATCCTGTCTCTCCCACTAATAGTTAACATAGAATAGTTAAACAGAAAGCTTAGAAAGGGCCTCTGTTCTTGTTTGGACTTCCTTTGTATTCCTTTGTATTCCTCCTCCTCCTGTTGTTATTGCTCTTATTCATCTTCTTATCCCCCCTCCCCTTTTCTTCCTTCTCCTTTTCCTCCTCATGTTGTTGTTGTTGTTGTTGTTGATGTTTTATCTTCTTCATCATCATCATCATCATCATCATCATCATCATCCTCTTTTTCTTCTTCTTACTCTTCCACCTCTTCCTCCTTCCTATTATTGTTGTTCTTATCCTTTTCCTTCATCTCCTCCTCCATCTCCTTCTCCTCCTTATCCTGCGTCGCAGATCCATGTTCCCCTCGACTTCTTGCCAATTAGACAGGTGTCAGTTAATTAAGCCCAAGACAAACTTAATTACCATACATGGAGGCCAGGGAAAAGTGTGCCAGGAAGAGGAGGAGGAGGAGGAGGAGGAGGAGGAGGAGGAGGAGGAGGAGGAGGAGGAGGAGGAGGAGGAGGAGAAGGAGGAGGAAGAGAGGAAGAAAAAGAAGACTGAATCATATTAAAAAGAAAAAAATAGAATACCCTTTGACGCTTCTTAGACCCAACAAGAGTTAAATAAAATAATGTTCTATCTAGTTTCACAGAGGGACTGACTGTCATGTATAGGGATGATAGTTTCTTGCAGCTTTCCCCATTTTTTCTTTTTTGTTTTTATATTCTTATGGTTTATACTATGGTTGGTAACTTCAGACAGAACCGTTATCTTTGAACTTGCAATAGGCTCTGACACTCCATAAACCCAAAAAGAGTCAATTCATACAGCCAAAAAAATTCTTGCGCGATCTGGCACTTGCTCGAGGAAGACAAACATACTCATCGTTCTGACAGACGGAGCTGCAACACATTTCTTGGAACCGTCGTAGTTAAAAAAGAAAGAGGAAATGAAGAACGAAGGATCATCCTGAGAAAGCCTTTCCTCTGGCGGCAATACTCCAACACAGCATAGTCATTCAACCCAGCACAGTCGCGCCACCACCTCTCTCATATTGTGGACCATTCTGAAACACTACCAAGCCGCACCTGCACTGTATTCAAAAGCCTACAGTTGAAGTAATTCGGGTTTTTAAGGTGTTTGATGTCTCTAGTGGCAGAAAGACAAGATTTCAACATTACTGACAGGAGAAACACTTTGAGAAACTGGTCAATCATCTCCTTGGAAAATAGTGGTGGTGAGAGAACAAAGCGTTTCAGAATACGCGCCCCTGCCCTCACGCTTCCCCGAGAGACACTGAGGGCATTTAGAAGTTCAATCTCAGGACGCCTCGGGAGCTTCACTCTCTGACTGTCTGTACCGTTTGAAAAAGTCACCTGGGAAGATTTTTATTCGTTTATCTTTGGAGAGAGAGAGAGAGAGAGAGAGAGAGAGAGAGAGAGAGAGAGAGAGAGAGAGAGAGAGAGAGAGAGAGAGAGAGAGAGAGAGAGAGAGAGAGAGAGAGAGCTATCAAATATATTTTATAGAGTTGCAGTGATTATTACCTGTCATTTTTTAATTGCTTTTTTTTTTAGAATGTCGCGATTCAGTCATTTTTTTATATAGTTATGTTTACCTGTCACTTTTTTTTTTGTCTATTTCTTTTCCGTATTTTTACTCGTTCATCCATTCCTTCCTTTGTTTTCTGTAGTGTTATGTACACCATCTAAACTAATTGAAAATAACATCATTATCTAATTTCCTTTTTTTCCTTTCTTAATTCCTTCCCTTTTTTTCTCTTTTGTAACTTTAAATTATTAATCCATAAATTCACATCTTTCTTTTATTTCTTTCCTTCGTGTCTTCGTTCACTCTTTGTTTCCCTTCCCTTCAATAGACACAAAAATTCAGAATGACATCAGTTTTATTCCATCCTTCATTTCTTCTTCTATTCCCTCTACCTTAACATTCCCTATTTCTTTTTTTCTTTTTTTTTGACACGTAAATTGAAAACGACATTCTTTTCATCCTCCTACATTCCTTTCTTGTATGTACCTTATTTTTATTTCACTTTAATTGAAAACGATCTTTTTTTGGGTATAAATATAGAACCTTGCAAACTGAACATGTAATACAGTTAAGAGAGCCTGTCAGGGAATTCATCCAGAAAAGAAACGTTAAAAAGACACATTCTTTCCCTTTATTTTTTATGTCCAGCCAGGAGAGTCACAATATGGAGTATCTAAGTGTCTCCGATTCCACAATGCTTTTAGCCTAGAGGTGTAAATTTTCTTGTCTGTAATGCATTTTAAATCATGGGAGAAAAGTATATTGTGTCCTTCTAATTATTAAGTCTGCCTGCCTGGAGTGGGTGGGTGGGTGGGTGGGTTGGTGAGTGAGTGAATGAGTGAGTAAGTGAGTGAATGAGTGGGTGGTGCAGTTCTAGAATGTTTCTCAATTAGTTTGGTTCTTGTTCAGCAAATTGATCAAATGCTAAAAGAAAACTGCATGATTT
>NC_087175.1:17333392-17343392 GCF_035594125.1 Scylla paramamosain
TCTTAATAAAAATTATAATAATTATAATAATAATGATAATAATAATTATAATAATAGATGATAATAATAATAATAAAAATAATAATAATAATATATAATATAATATAATATAATATAATATAATATAATCGTATTTTGTCCTTCCTTCCATGCTTTATTCTTCATTTTCCCACATGCCTGCTTTGTATACTCTCTCTCTCTCTCTCTCTCTCTCTCTCTCTCTCTCTCTCTCTCTCTCTCTCTCTCTCTCTCTCTCTCTCTCTCTCTCTCTCTCTCTCTCTCTCTCTCTCTCTCTCTCTCTCTCTCTCTCTCTCTCTCTCGTATTTAACTGTGCATTAATCTCTTTGTTTACTGCCTTGTTCTTTTGTATTCTCTAATTGCACTTGAACACACAAACACACACACACATACACACCGTACATAATTTCTCCTTATTGTTTTCTCTTCGTCCCTTCCCCTCGTTCATTCTTTTTATGAGTCTCTTCTCTTTTCTTAATTCTTCTCTTCATTAATTTCACTTTCCTTCGTCATATTTGTCTCTTTATTCTATTACTCCCGACATTCCTGTTTTTATGTTTTATTATTTTGTTCATCAAATTATGGGTTATTTTTTTTCTCTGCATTATTGTTTCTTTTCCAATTGCCTTTGTGTGTGTGTGTGTGTGTGTGTGTGTGTGTGTGTGTGTGTGTGTGTGTGTGTGTTTGAATAAGGATTATTTTTCTTCTTTTATCTATATTTTTACCTATCTCTTCTTTGTTTTATATTAATTATATTTTTTTCGTCCGTTTATGCAAGTTTTTCATAATTTTATGCACAATTCTTATTGTGTGTGTGTGTGTGTGTGTGTGTGTGTGTGTGTGTGTGTGTGTGTGTGTGTGTGTGTGTGTGTGTGTGTGTGTGTGTGTGGGTGTGTGTGTGTGTGTGTGTGCGTGTGCCTGCCTGCCTTTGATGTCCTTTCCCTTTCACTCTCCTTTTCCTCTCTTTCTCATTCATTTAGCGTTAGCTGCTGTTCTTCTCCATATCTACTTCCCCTCTTCCACAGTTTTTCATCTGATATTTTCACTATTCCCCCTTCACGTGTAATAGCTAAGTTCCATCCTCTCTTGTTTTATTTTATTTCTTTACCCGTCCATTCTCGTCCTGTCCCTATTACTTATCCCCTCTCTCTCTCTCTCTCTCTCTCTCTCTCTCTCTCTCTCTCTCTCTCTCTCATCCATCCTGCAGTTTCAACGCACACTAAAGAGAAATTACAAAGGATAATATTTTTTTTTTGTTGCTTTGTGTTTAAAAAGGCTTGGATTTAAAATTTCTCTTAATATATTCCTGTGTGATTTTTTTTTTTTGTGCTTCGCCTTTTTCTTGTCATGTCAGGTGTCATTGTTCCATTCGTGTTTTTCTATGTATGTCTCTACTGTTTCTGTCAGTCTTTGTTTTCCAAGGTTCAGCACTTCGATACAAGTTCCATCTGTTATCTAATTATTTTTTTATTGATTTTCTTTCCTACAGTATTTGTTTTCCGATGTTCCATTATCATTCGCTTATTTATTCTCTTTATTATGCAAGAACATTATTTTTCTTCTCCACAGTCTTTGCTTTTCAGTGACCATTTCTTCGATCCAAGTTTCAGGTACGAGTATTATTCATTTTTTTTTTTTTCACTTATTGTAAAAAAAAACCGGATTTTTCTTTCCTAAAGTCTTCGTTTTTTTTTTATACTAAACAACTCTTATTACGAAGTTTACGATATTTACGTATTTATTTACTTATTTTTATTTATTTATTTTTATTTATTTTTTTGGCGGGAATAACAGACTTTTTTTCAAACGTTGAAAAAAAAAAAAAAATTCGTTTCTCCTTCCTGCATAAGATGAAGGTCAACGAAACGTAGAAAATGACAGGAGGAAAAAAAGCCCTCTGACTCATCCACTCAGGAAATTATCAAAATAAGATATAAGAAAAAATAAATATATTAAAGGAATGCAAATAACTGTAGGGCAGAAATAAATAAATCGTAAAGGAGGGCGAGGGAAAGATGAAAATCCTAAACTAAAACACCAGGAACTGAAACAAAAGACTCCACAATCTATTTTTATTTCCCTCCCTTAAACTTCCTTTTTCATTTACACTACTAAATAATTTTCTTTTCACACGACATTTCTGTGAAGCACATCATCATCATCAGCAACAATATATAAAATAACACCAACAACAACACCAAAAACAAAGCAACAAAACACCACCACCAAAAAACAAACATGAACAATACCAAAAAACAAACCACCACCACCACCACCACCACCACCACCACCACCACCACCACCAGCATCACCAGCAACATCCAATACAAAACTGCAGTGTAGAATTGAATGATACGAAAAAGAAACAAGACTTATGTTTCCAGTTGTTTCCATTATACTCGCCGTGATTGGGTTTCACTCCTGTACCCTCTCGGCTATCATAGTCAGTCCTCGCATGGTCTTTCTCACGGTTTGCAACGCCCTTCACTTGTTCTTCTCTAAAAAAAATAAAGTGCTTTATCATCTGCGTTTTGTATAATAGTCTTCATCATTTTCAATCAGCTAAGTATCCACTTTTTTTAATTACTAAGAAATTGCACATTGTTTCTTGTGTTTTCTCTTGCATATCTAATATTAATGTAAAATAGTATCTTTTTTTTTTATATAGAAGAGGACCTCTGGAAGTTATATAGTGTTTCTTGTGTATTGTACTGCATATCTAAGAATACTTTATAATCTTATTAGTACTTTTTACATGTAAGAAAAGCTCTTGCCAAGGACCACGAACAAGCAAAAAAAATAAACGCCCCCTAAAGATTACAACCAAAGAAAAAAACTGTCGGAAATTTGAGGAGCATCTTGAAACCTCCCACTTGAAAGAGTCTAAGTCATAGGTAAGAAGAAATACAGAAGCAGGCAGGGAGTTCCATTGAAGGGAAGATTTTATGGATACGGAAATTGACTTTGTGTTGTTGAAAAGGAAATAATCAGTATGAAAGTAATTCTTATTAATGGAAAAGTAATTGCTTCTCTCTCTCTCTCTCTCTCTCTCTCTCTCTCTCTCTCTCTCTCTCTCTCTCTCTCTCTCTCTCTCTCTCTCTCTCTCTCTCTTTCTTTCTCATACAAATATATCCCTTCATAACAAAGTTTACAATTAACATTATCATCATTCTTGTTATTGTTATTGCATATTCCATATATTCCGTCATCATAATTGTCATAACACTTGTTCCTGTTATTAGTTTCACTCTGTGTGTGTGTGTGTGTGTGTGTGTGTGTGTGTGTGTGTGTGTGTGTGTGTGTGTGTGTGTGTGTGTGTGTGTGTGTGTGTGCGTGCTTTCATCACTCAGTCAACAGTTACCTCAAATCGGCGGCTAGCGGTGTGATAGGAAATTGCAATCACTTAAACGAATTGTTTCGAGAGGTGACGCGGAGGTAATATATAAAACTGAGAACTAAAACAATGATTTAATCCTTTTACTGTGATATGCAGTAACTCATTACACTGATAACACCTACATGAAAGAATATAAAAGGATAAAAGAATACATATATATATATTTTTTTATAATTCTAGGTAATATGATGTTGAGATATGTTTGTTTCACTGTATAAACCTTTATACTGTGATATGCAGTGATTCACAACCCCATACCAAAACTTAAAAGAGAACAGAAAATATATAGAGATTATGACGATAGCCAGATGTGCCCATGAAAAAAAAAAAAAAGGCATTATCTATTTCACTATGATGTGCAATATCTCACAACACTAGAAACGCTATACAGGGCCCATACAAGAACCTAAAGTATATATATATCTATATATATATATATATATATATATATATATATATATATATATATATATATATATATATATATATATATATAAAAAAAAAAATCATCACAATTTGTAGCCACTCCTGTTTAGACGTGGGCTTAAAAAAAAAAAAAAGATAAATAAATAATATTTCACGGCAAAACCCTTTCATCACAATACGTATCATAGCACTACATAGCACTGCACACACAACTCAGAACCCATACCAAGCCCAACGAGAGAATAAAATAACTAAAACTTACACTACCACAATTTTCAGCCACCAATACTCAACGTGAGGGAATAACAAGTAACGTTTCGTTGTACATTTCACCGTGACCTTCAACCTTCAACAATACACAGCACACAAGACACTTTAGAAAACCTATACTGAAATCTACATAAAAAAAGTAATAATAAAAAAAAAAAATCATAATTCTAGCGAGTATGTTGTTTACGCGTGATTATGAAACAAGGAAGTAATATCACAGGTACGAAATGAAAGAAATGGTGAACAAAAGAGGAGTAAAAGATTTAAAGACCAACATCCAATAACTGCATCTAATTCAGTTACGTACAAGTTTCTTTTTTACATAATGTTACTTTAGATTTCTTGATGTGTGTCTTCTATATCACGCATCTTATTTCAGTAATTTTTTTTACGGTTGTTTTATTTATTTTATTTTTTTCACTAACGCAGCAGGTGAATGTTCCCGTCATGTTCCATTTTTCTTTTCGGCCATGTGTCTTCTCAAAAATGCATACCGTACAAAATTTATTCTTTTTCATTTACAGCATACTGGTTTTCCTCAAATAATTTCATTCCTATTCCCTGTCCCCCTTGTGTTTTCAAATATACATCTCGCGTCTTTTTACTTATTCAATACCCATTTTTTTTCTTTTACTATGCATCCGTTACTTTCTTATATAACATTTTTTTTTTGTTACTTCTTCATATGTGTCGTCGATTCTGGAACCTACATCTAGTGCCAACGATTCTGCAGCATCCTCCGTGCACTAATCATCATTTTATCTCCAGTACACACTGTTAATCTGTTATGTAAAATCATTATTCACTTTGTTTTAATAATACATTCATTAATTGTCATCAGTGTTGTCAATTCTGCACCTCCACCTGATATCAACAATTCAGCAGCTTCCTTTCTTCATCACTCACTCTTTTATACTCGTTCCACTTTGTTATTCTCCTACAAGCAAAGACAGATCAACGGCTTCTGGTAGTGCAGTGCTCTATTCTTTCACCTTGGTAATTAATCTTCTGTTAAGGTTAGTGGGAGGGTGAGCGTCCGTATGTCACAGGCTGGAGGGAAGCACCGACGTTCAATTAGCCAATGATACCTAAAGTAAGGGAGTGAATCTTAGACTCCATGTATTTTGTTTTGAAGGGTTGTACTAGATTGGATACGCGTAGGATGTGCTTTTTGTTGTTGTTACTACTAAATTATTATTACTATTATTATTATCATCATCATCATCATCATCATCATCATCATCATCATCATCATCCTTGTTTTTTTCTGTTACTACTAATACTACTACTACTACTATTACTACTACTACTACTACTATTATTACTATTACTTGTATTAATGCTACTGCTACTACTACTACTATACTACTACTACTATTATTACTATTACTTGTACTAATGCTACTGCTACTACTACTACTATACTACTACTACAACTACTACATGTACTATTATTATTACTACTACTAATATTAATAATACAATTTACATTATTATTGCTTTTATTTATTTATTTATTTTATTCATTTATTTATCTATTCACTTTTTTTTGGGGGGGGGGCGGGTAGGAGTAGGTGGATTAGTGAAATTACTTACCGTGAAATTTTGTCGAGACACTTAACAACAAACATAGTTAACATTTTTAAACTGACCAGGACTAATGACAGCATAACGTATAGAAAGCAAATAAATAATATCATGTGTAAAGAAATACAAAGAATAAACAAAGGCAAAGAAGCAAAGAGAAGGAAGAGAATGGGAAATAGATACAAAGATAATGCACAGAAAGAGAAACAAAGGTAAAAAATAAAGGCATGAAAAGGAAAGATAAAGGTAGAGAAAGAGATAGCAGGAAAAATAAAAGAAACAGGAATAAAGAGAATGCAGAGAAGGTAAAACAAAGCTAAAGAGAACGTAGAGAATGAGAAAGGGAGGTAAAGAAAATCCAGAAGGAAAAATAATGGAAACAAAAAATCTAGAAAGAGAAAATAAGGAGAATTGCACAACATTTTTTCCTACAAGACACAGTAGTGAACAAACAATAATACACAACGTTACAGAGATTTAGTTAAGTCTTGTCACCGTCCGCCTTGATGCAACAATAAGATGATTACATTACAAGGTACACTAATTGATGTTTATGACGTGTGTGTGTGTGTGTGTGTGTGTGTGTGTGTGTGTGTGTGTGTGTGTGTGTGTGTGTGTGTGTGTGTGTGTGTGTGATGTTCCGCTTTGATTTTAATTTCCTATAATGTAATTGGTCACAGATTCATCCTCTCTCTCTCTCTCTCTCTCTCTCTCTCTCTCTCTCTCTCTCTCTCTCTCTCTCTCTCTCTCTCTCTCTCTCTCTCTCTCTCTCTCTCTCTCTCTCTACACACACACACACACACACACACACACACACACACAAATAAAAAAGTGCAGTTAAAAGGCAGGGAAACGTGTTGAAATATAGTAAAACATCCCTAACGAGACAAAAACATTAATTAAAACAACAAACAAATAAAATTTGGTGCGAAGGCAGCACAAAATTGACGATCTTTTTTTCACTATTTTTTTTTCACTCCCTTCATTTCTGCTTCTTTGTAATCTCTCTCTCTCTCTCTCTCTCTCTCTCTCTCTCTCTCTCTCTCTCTCTCTCTCTCTCTCTCTCTCTCTCTCTCTCTCTCTCTCTCTCTATATATATATATATATATATATATATATAATTTTTTTTTCTTTGCTCTTTTCTGAAAGAACTCAGTTTTCTCTTTTTCTTTTTTAATCTCTTTCTATTCAGCTTCATTTATTTTCTTTATTCGGCTTTAAAGTTCAATTTTTCCCCTCCCTTATTCCCTTCTATCCATCTATTTTCTATTTTGTCGTCTTCCTTTTCTTCCCTCACGTTCTTCGTCGTTTGATTTCTATTCTTTTGTCAAAGCTGTCCTTAACTATTTTCTTCAGTCAGTTTTTAGTTTCCATTCTTCTTCCTTCTCTTCTCTTTCTCATTCTCTCTTGCACTGTAAACCATATCTTCATATTTTCTATTGCTGTCTGATATTTTCTCTCTCATACTTTTTTTTCTTTTCCATATTTTCTCTACCCTGGATCCCTACTCTCTTCTTTTCTCACAAATGTTCTTCCTTAGTTTTATTGCGTCTATTATTTTTACAATTGTCTTCTTTTCATCCCTTCCCTTCCTCCTTTTTCTCTATTCTCAAGTTTATATTCCTACCAACAGATTTATATTCCACACTTTTTTTTCCTTTCAACATTTTCTATTTCTTCTATCCCTCCTCCATTTCTCTTCCATGCCTTTCTTTCCCCATTTTTCTTTCTTGTATTCCTTCACCACTTCCTTTCCATACCTTTTCTGTTCCACATTTTTATTTTTCTGTATCCCTCCTCTACTTCTCTTTCATACCTTCTTTCATTTCCTCTATCTCCTTTCTTCTTTCATTTTTCCTCTATCTCCTCAGCACTTCTCTTTCATACCTTCTTTCTTTTCTACATTTTCTCTTCCCTAGTTCCCTCCTGTACTCATCCATTTCTAAACACACAGTAAGGCACTATCGGTGTCTGATAGCCCTACTCGCGAGTGACAGCAAGGGGAACAGGGACTGACAGGTAGAAGGATTGATACACTGACAGGTAGACGGCACACACACACACACACACACACACACATTGACAGTAGCAGTGATGTGGAGAAAGAATTACAGAAAAAAATAAAAATAAACTGAACACACACACACACACACACGTACACATGACGAATATATAGTGAGCCATCTACATCAGGAAACCATTTCAAGAAATCACGTCAAAAAATAATACAAAATAACAATATTCAAATAAACATATTGACGCTTTGAAGAATATAAAAATGGATTTATTTGACTTACTTTCTATACCTTTCAGCATTTCTTTACATGTTGGAGAGAGAGAGAGAGAGAGAGAGAGAGAGAGAGAGAGAGAGAGAGAGAGAGAGAGAGAGAGAGAGAGAGAGAGAGAGAGAGAGAGAGAGAGAGAGAGAGAGAATGGCCCACTCAACATGCCGCTCCTGTGCCAGAAAAAAAAAAAAAACTGTTGCTCCTAAGTGCCAGAAAAAAAGAAAAAGACATCGAGGAATAATCATCTGACAAGAGTACATACAATTCCAAAAGAACACACTCTCCCCTCCAACCCTGTATATCAAAGTAGGCAAAGGCTTCTCCTAACACGAACTTTCTGGTGTATATCTGTCGAGAACATTCCATTCATACGATTTTCCCCAGATAGTTCTCACCCGTAAAAATACAAGGAAATAGGAAAGCTGTAAGATCCCGCCAGACCTACACGTGGTAGTTTTTTTTTTTTTATATATATGTAGGAAGGACACTGGCCAAGGGCAACAAAAATCTAATAAAAAAAAATGCCCACTGAAATGCCAGTCCTATAAAAGGGTCAAAGCAGTGGTCAAAAATTAGTGGATAAGTGTCTTGAAACTTCCCTCTTGAAGGAATTCAAGTCATAGGAAGGTGGAAATACAGAAGCAGGTAGGGAGTTCCAGAGTTTACCAGAGAAAGGGATGAATGATTGAGAATACTGGTTAACTCTTGCGTTAGAGAGGTGGACAGAATAGGGGTGAGAGAAAGAAGAAAGTCTTGTGCAGCGAGGCCGCGGAAGGAGGGGAGGCATGCAGTTAGCAAGATCAGAAGAGCAGTTGGCATGAAAATAGCGGTAGAAGACAGCTAGATGTGCAACATTGCGGCGGCGAGAGAGAGGCTGAAGACAGTCAGTTAGAGGAGAGGAGTTGATGAGACGAAAAGCTTTTGATCCCACCCTGTCTAGAAGAGCAGTATGAGTAGAACCCCCCAGACATGTGAAGCATACTCCATATTTGGACGGAAAATGCCCTTGTACAGAGTTAGCAGCTGGGGGGTGAGAAAAACTGGCGGAGACGACTCAGAACACCTAACTTCATAGAAGCTGTTTTAGCTAGAGATGAGATGTGAAGTTTCCAGTTCAGATTATAAGTAAAGGACAGACCGAGGATGTTCAGTGTAGAAGAGGGGGACAGTTGAGTGTCATTGAAGAAGAGGGGATAGTTGTCTGGAAGGTTGTGTCGAGTTGATAGATGGAGAAATTGAGTTTTTGAGGCATTGAACAATACCAAGTTTGCTCTGCCCCAATCAGAAATTTTAGAAAGATCAGAAGTCAGGCATTCTGTGGCTTCCCTGCGTGATATGTTTACCTCCTGAAGGGTTGGACGTCTATGAAAAGACGTGGAAAAGTGCAGGGTGGTATCATCAGCATAGGAGTGGATAGGACAAGAAGTTTGGTTTAGAAGATCATTAATGAATAATAAGAAGAGAGTGGGTGACAGGACAGAACCCTGAGGAACACCACTGTTAATAGATTTAGGAGAAGAACAGTGACCGTCTACCACAGCAGCAATAGAACGGTTCGAAAGGAAACTTGAGATGAAGTTACAGAGAGAAGGATAGAAACCGTA
Organism: Scylla paramamosain; assembly: GCF_035594125.1. Lineage (NCBI taxonomy): Eukaryota > Metazoa > Arthropoda > Malacostraca > Decapoda > Portunidae > Scylla > Scylla paramamosain. The sequence goes on from NC_087175.1 coordinate 17,342,980, forward strand.
GGAGGGTAGTTTGGAAATCAAAGCTTTGTGCCAGACTCTATCAAAGGCTTTTGATATGTCCAAGGTAACAGCAAAAGTTTCACCAAAGTCTCTAAAAGAGGATGACCAAGACTCAGTAAGGAAAGCCAGAAGATCACCAGCAGAGCGGCCTTGACGGAACCCATACTGGTGATCAGATAGAAGGTTGTAAAGTGATAGATGTTTAAGAATCTTCCTGTTGGGGATAGATTCAAAAACTTTAGATAAGCAGGAAATTAAAGCAATAGGACGGTAGTTTGAGGGATTAGAGCGGTCACCCTTTTTAGGAACAGGCTGAATGTAGGCAAACTTCCAGCAAGAAGGAAAGGTAGATGTTGACAGACAGAGCTGAAAGAGTTTGACTAGGCAAGGTGCAAGCACGGAGGCACAGTTTC
>NC_087175.1:17348392-17350892 GCF_035594125.1 Scylla paramamosain
AACAAGGGAGATGTAAGCAAAATTCTTAGGATTAGCAACCAGGATAGAACAAGAAATAACGGGTTCAAGCTTGAAAAATTTAGGTTTAGGAAGGAGATAGGAAAAAATTGGTTCTCAAATAAAGTGGTAGATGAGTGGAACGGACTCAGTAATCATGTAGTTAGTGCTAGGACACTAGAGAGCTTTAAGAGAAGATTAGACAAGTTTATGGATGGGGATAGCAGATGGAAATAGGTAGGTGTGTTTCATACAGGGACTGCCACGTGTAAGCCTGGTCGCTTCTTGCAGCTTCTTATTTTTTATGTTCTTATGTTCTTATAACGATAACGATGAAAAATTATGATCCTGGCATATGATGTCACTCCTCTTCTATACCTTACTCCACCTACCTTTACACAATAATGATGACGATGATAACAATGATAATAATAACGTTGATAATAATGAGGACGACAATGGTCCTACTATATGATATCTATTATTTTTCTACACCTTACTTCACCCAACTTTAAACAATTATGACAACAAAGATTATAATGACGACGATGTTGATGATGACAATGATAAACGTGACAACTTAACCCAACACAATTAACATGAACTCGCGCTGAACTAAATCCGACAAAATGGACAAGCTCAGCCTCGCAATCAGTCACTGCCGTGGAATTAACTCATCGCAAAGGCAGACAAAAATAGATACGCGCTGCATTTTGTTACCTACATTCATTACTATTAAGCACTCCAATCCGCCCGAGCCTCTGCAGCAGCTGTGTCAATACTAAAGATGCAAGGTGGACAGACACAAAGCAAACGAGGGCGGGCTCAAAGGCATGGACAGTGCAAGATATGTATAATATAATTATATGTAGTAAAATAGTACAAATTCTTTTCGCAAAAATAGTAGAAATTCTTTTCGCAAATAAAGATGCTGAATGGTATTGGGAATGCAAGATATACTGAAAAAATACTATAAAAGAATTCAACCTTTTTCCGTAGAAACAGGTGATGAAAGGTATGGACGACAGAAAATACGCAAAAAATAATCAAAGCAATGAAAAGATCCGTTTCTAAGTAAGCAAAGGTGATGAGAGGTATCCAGACTAAGATGTACAGAAAAATAAAAACAGTAAAACAGTAAGAAACATCTAATTCTCAGCAAGCAAATGTGATGGAAAATTACGAGAGTGCAATATACCTACACCAAAAAAATGCACTGAAAAATATTAGGAAATGTAAGTTTTTACGGAAGTAAAGGTGATGAAAGGTATCAAGAGTGCAAGAGATGCTGAGAAATAATAGAACAATAGTAAAATAATAAAAATTATTCTTTTTCGCAAACAATGGGGATGAAAGGTATCGAGAATGCTTTACCTGCCCCAAAAAATATAGAAAACCAATTAAAAATAAGCTTTTTTACGCAAACAAAGGTGATAAAAGATACCGAAAGTGCAAGATATAAAAATGGAATATCAGTAAAAACCAGAACTTTCCTTTTTTATGCAAACAGATAATGACATACCTCTGCAAGACGTACCAAAAAATACTTGCCAAAGAAAATATCCGATTCTACGCCAGCAAAGGAGATGAAAGGTATTAAGAATAAGATATACTAATACTAGAAAATATTTGGAAAGCAATAAGAATCTCTTTTTTTTTTTACCAAGCAGAGGTTATGAAAGATATCGAAAGTGAATGATACACAAAACAAATATTAGAAAACAATGAAAAATATTAGCTTTTTTAAGCAAGGAAAGACGGTAAGAGGTATTCGGAGAGAAAGATATACAAAAAAAAAAAAAAAAAAGATGAGACGAAACAAAAGTAAGAAAAACACATATCACAACAAATTCTCGTCCGTCAGTCTTACGAAGCCTCTCCCTTCCCTTTCCAAAATATACCAGTGAAGGAACTTACTAAAAACTCCGCACAAACTAAGATGAAATGCACAACAAGACAAAATACGAACAGGAAACAAAGATACGACCACCACAGCATAACACAACAAACTGCCGTCCTTCACCACAACAAAGCCCTTCTTCTTCCCTTCCCAAAAACCACGAGAGGATGGACGTACTAAAAACTCAATTTACTAAACAAAAGACCTTGACCCTTTCAGTACCAAGACCATTCAAAGCTTCATAAAATATCCCATTACTTGTCAGAAAAGAGTAAAAGGAGATACAATTGCAGTGAGTAAAAAAAGAAGAGATAATTTTTTAAAACTTTCATTGCCATAAGTATCATTTTAAGCAACAAGCATCATTGTAAACTTAATGCAGTCTTTTAATTATACTCGGAATAAACCTAGATTTCTGCTCTTCAGATAACTTGACTTCACTTAATCTCAACACGTAAAAAAAAAAAAAAAAAAAATCAACTGCATAAATTAAAACATTAATTGTCAAGAGCCGGATAAAGAAAAAAAAAGTTCCATCAGAATACAATGCATTTCTTGTTGTTTTGTGCATCTGTCTGTCAATTTCCCTCGACCCAAAGAGCC
>NC_087175.1:17355892-17463392 GCF_035594125.1 Scylla paramamosain
AGGAGAGGAGTTGATGAGACGAAAAGCTTTTGATTCCACCCTGTCTAGAACAGCAGTATGAGTGGAACCCCCCCAGACATGTGAAGCATACTCCATACATGGACGGATAAGGCCCTTGTACAGAGTTAGCAGCTGCGGGGGTGAGAAAAACTGGCGGAGACGTCTCAGAACACCTAACTTCATGGAAGCTGTTTTAGCTAGAGATGAGATGTGAAGTTTCCAGTTCAGATTATAAGTAAAGGACAGACCGAGGATGTTCAGTGTAGAAGAGGGGGATTAGTGAGTGTCATTGAAGAAGAGGGGATAGTTGTCTGGAAGATTGTGTCGAGTTGATAGATGGAGGAATTGAGTTTTTGAGGCATTGAACAATACCAAGTTTGCTCTGCCCCAATCAGAAATTTTAGAAAGATCAGAAGTCAGGCGTTCTGTGGCTTCCCTGCGTGATATGTTTACCTCCTGAAGGGTTGGACGTCTATGAAAAGACGTGGAAAAGTGCAGGGTGGTATCATCAGCATAGGAGTGGATAGGACAAGAAGTTTGTTTTAGGAAGATCATTAATGAATAATAAGAAGAGAGTGGGTGACAGGACAGAACCCTGAGGAACACCACTGTTAATAGATTTAGGAGAAGAACAGTGACCGTCTACCACAGCAGCAATAGAACGGTCAGAAAGGAAACTTGAGATGAAGTTACAGAGAGAAGGATAGAAACCGTAGGAGGGTAGTTTGGAAATCAAAGCTTTGTGCCAGACTCTATCAAAGGCTTTTGATATGTCCAAGGCAACAGCAAAAGTTTCACCAAAGTCTCTAAAAGAGGATGACCAAGACTCAGTAAGGAAAGCCAGAAGATCACCAGTAGAGCGGCCTTGACGGAACCCATACTGGCGATCAGATAGAAGGTTGTGAAGTGATAGATGTTTAAGAATCTTCCTGTTGAGGATAGATTCAAAAACTTTAGATAAGCAGGAAATTAAAGCAATAGGACGGTAGTTTGAGGGATTAGAGCGGTCACCCTTTTTAGGAACAGGTTGAATGTAGGCAAACTTCCAGCAAGAAGGAAAGGTAGATGTTGACAGACAGAGCTGAAAGAGTTTGACTAGGCAAGGTGCAAGCACGGAGGCACAGTTTCGGAGAACAATAGGAGGGACCCCATCAGGTCCATAAGCCTTCTGAGGGTTTAGGCCAGCGAGGGCATGGAAAACATCATTACGAAGAATTTTAATACGAGGCATGAAGTAGTCAGAGGGTGGAGGAGAGGGAGGAACAAGCCCAGAATCGTCCAAGGTAGAGTTTTTAGCAAAGGTTTGAGCAAAGAGTTCAGCTTTAGAAATAGATGTGACAGCAGTGGTGCCATCTGGTTGAAGTAGAGGAGGGAAAGAAGAAGAAGCAAAGTTATTGGAGATATTTTTGGCTAGATGCCAGAAATCACGAGGGGAGTTAGATCTTGAAAGGTTTTGACATTTTCTGTTAATGAAGGAGTTTTTGGCTAGTTGGAGAACAGACTTGGCATGGTTCCGGGCAGAAATATAAAGTGCATGAGATTCTGGTGAAGGAAGGCTTAAGTACCTTTTGTGGGCCACCTCTCTATCATGTATAGCACGAGAACAAGCTGTGTTAAACCAAGGTTTAGAAGGTTTAGGACGAGAAAAAGAGTGAGGAATGTACGCCTCCATGCCAGACACTATCACCTCTGTTATGCGCTCAGCACACAAAGACGGGTCTCTGACACGGAAGCAGTAGTCATTCCAAGGAAAATCAGCAAAATACCGCCTCAGGTCCCCCCAACTAGCAGAGGCAAAACGCCAGAGGCACCTTCGCTTAGGGGGATCCTGAGGAGGGATTGGAGTGATAGGACAAGATAAAGATATGAGATTGTGATCGGAGGAGCCCAACGGAGAAGAAAGGGTGACAGCATAAGCAGAAGGATTAGAGGTCAGGAAAAGGTCAAGAATGTTGGGCGTATCTCCAAGACGGTCAGGAATACGAGTAGGGTGTTGCACCAATTGCTCTAGGTCATGGAGGATAGCAAAGTTGTAGGCTAGTTCACCAGGATGGTCAGTGAAGGAGAGGAAAGCCAAAGCTGGTGGTGAACATTGAAGTCTCCAAGAATGGAGATCTCTGCAAAAGGGGAAGAGGTCAGAATGTGCTCCACTTTGGAAGTTAAGTAGTCAAAGAATTTCTTATAGTCAGAGGAGTTAGGAGAGAGGTATACAGCACAGATAAATTTAGTATGAGAATGACTCTGTAGTCGTAGCCAGATGGTGGAAAACTCGGAAGATTCAAGAGCGTGGGCACGAGAGCAGGTTAAGTCATTGCGCACATAAACGCAGCATCCAGCTTTGGATCGAAAATGAGGATAGAGAAAGTAGGAGGGAACAGAAAAGGGGCTACTGTCAGTTGCCTCAGACACCTGAGTTTCAGTGAGGAAAAGAAGATGAGGTTTAGAAGAGGAGAGGTGGTGTTCTACAGATTGAAAATTAGATCTTAGACCGCGAATGTTGCAGAAGTTAATGAAGAAAAAGTTGAGGGGGGTGTCAAGACACTTAGGGTCGTCGACGGAAAGGCAGTCCGACCTGGGGACATTTATGGTAGTCTATGACATCTATGCGTCAAAATATCAAACCAAGCCACAAAAATACGCAATAATTAACAAGGTAAATAATATTTTAACTTAATTTACGCTGCAGCAAAGTTAATTAAATTAATGACTGTTTACCTGAGCAGCACTCTCACCTGACTGACCTTTTTCACCAATTAGCCTCCATTACATAAGAATCAGAGAGAGAGAGAGAGAGAGAGAGAGAGAGAGAGAGAGAGAGAGAGAGAGAGAGAGAGAGAGAGAGAGAGAGAGAGAGAGAGAGAGAGAGAGAGAGAGAGAGAGAGAGAGAGAGAGCGTGTCTGCAAGTTCAAAGATTACATTTGTAGTGGGAAGTGCGTGAAACGAGAATAAAATTGGAGAGAGAGAGAGAGAGAGAGAGAGAGAGAGAGAGAGAGAGAGAGAGAGAGAGAGAGAGAGAGAGAGAGAGAGAGAGAGAGAGAAATTACTGCCGACCTATAAAACACCTCTGATAGTGAGATGGGAAAACAAACAAACACACACACACACACACACACACACACACACACACACACACACACACACACACACACACACACACACACACACACACACACAGAGAGAGAGAGAGAGAGAGAGAGAGAGAGAGAGAGAGAGAGAGAGAGAGAGAGAGAGAGAGAGAGAGAGAGAGAGAGAGAGAGAGAGAGAGAGAGAGAGAAAAAAAACTAGCGAAAGATAGTCCTATTCCTATGCCCCCCTCCTCTGTTTCTCTCTCTCTCTCTCTCTCTCTCTCTCTCTCTCTCTCTCTCTCTCTCTCTCTCTCTCTCTCTCTCTCTCTCTCTCTCTCTCTCTCACATCATACATGAAGAAAGAAAACATTATCCCTCGCGGGTCTTCATAGAAAATGGAGAAATTACTCTTGCTGGAATAGAAAAAAAAAGCTGATCTCGTTGGAAAGAAAATACAGTATTAATGTCATGTTTGAAGGGGGGCAGGAGGAGGAGGAGGAGGAGGAGGAGGAGGAGGAGGAGGAGGAGGAGGAGGAGGAGGAGGAGGAGGAGGAGGAGGAGGAGGAGGAGAAAAAATAACAAGATGAAAATAATGGAGCAGGAATAAAAATAAATAAGTAAGGAAGGAAGGAAGGAAGGAAGGAAGGAAAGAAGGGAGGGAGGGAGGGAGGGAGGGAGGGAGGGAGGGAGGGAAGGAGGGAAATAATAAAGAAGGGATTGGGAGAAAAGTAATGAAGGGAAACAATGAGGGATAATTGACAAAAAAGGAAAAGTATATGAGAAAAATTTAAGAAAGGGAAAGGAGGAGATAAGTTGAAGAGCGAATAAGAAAGAGAATATATTATAAGATTGGGGAAGAGAGAGAGAGAGAGAGAGAGAGAGAGAGAGAGAGAGAGAGAGAGAGAGAGAGAGAGAGAGAGAGAGAGAGAGAGAGAGAGAAAAAATTCACAAAACTAAATTTAATTCTTCAACATTTATTTATCTTACAGGTAGAGAAATAGCCTACTCCTATCTCTCGTAACTCTCTCTCTCTCTCTCTCTCTCTCTCTCTCTCTCTCTCTCTCTCTCTCTCTCTCTCTCTCTCTCTCTCTCTCTCTCTCTCTCTCTCTCTCTCTCTCTCTCTCTGTATGTGTGTGTGTGTGTGTGTGTGTGTGTGTGTGTGTGTGTGTGTGTGTGTGTGTGTGTGTGTGTGTGTGTGTGTGTGTGTGTGTGTGTGTGTGTGTGTGTGTTTAGTATCTTGCATATTTCATTCACTTGGCTGACGTCAGGCTATAATTTTCTCATTGAAATTTCAAAATGTTCCTTTATTCTTCTCTGACTCATTTATGAGATGAATTAAGGTTTACATTTTGTATTACCATCCAAGAAACAGGAAACGGACACTGCTTATTTATTAAATCTCTCTCTCTCTCTCTCTCTCTCTCTCTCTCTCTCTCTCTCTCTCTCTCTCTCTCTCTCTCTCTCTCTCTCTCTCTCTCTCTCTCTCTCTCTCTCTCTCTCTCTCTCGTGTGTAGAGTAGTGTGTAGTGTGTCACTTGTGTGACTGTGTGGTGTAGCGAATCTTTTAACCTATCTATATATCTCTCTATCTATCTTTCTATGTATGTATCTATCTGTCTGTCTATTCGCCTATGTATCTACGAATCACCCTCTGTACATCTACAAAACACGTATTATAATGCTGTATCATGCATGTCTATCCGATTCCAGCAGAATATCAAAACTGGTAAACTCTTCCTTTATTCCAAAGTTGAGAGCACATTGTTCTGCATCTGTGATTCACTAATCTTCTTCGCTCCATCAATTAAGAGAGAGAGCCGCTCGAGGTGTGCTTTACAATCACAAACTCACCTTCATATTTGAAAAAAACTGCTTAAGCCCGTCAGTGAGGGTTGCAATAGTGTTATTCCCTTCTCTGAGTTATTCCTCTTCAGAAAACAATGACTCGTGTGTTAACATCAGTGGCTTCTTTTACTGATAAACTTGGGGAGTTCCCTCTCTGATATAGTACTTGTATATCAATGTGAGTTTGTTTATTCTTATTTTGTCCACCTTACTAATGCAGGAGTTAAACAATGTATTCAATCTTTCACTGGCACACACAGGAATTCTCACTGGTACCTTATTCCCACGTCCCTACGGATTTGTGTTTATTTTAATTCAGTTCATCTTACTAATGCAAGCGTTAAGCAGTATCTTGACTCCCACACATCTTTCGCTGGCAAACTCATGAATTCCATTTGATACTGTATTTCCATAGCCATATGATTTTCTGCTTATTTCTACCTATATTCTGTGCACCTTACTAACGCAAGAGTTCACCGGTATATTCACTCTTCCACTTTCACTGGCAGACTTAAGAATTCTCTGTCTGATGTCGAATTTCCATCTCTCAACAATTTTCTATTTTGTTTTTATCTTGATATATCATGTCCACTTTATTAATGAAAGAGATATCTTGTTTTCACATACTTAATACATTTCATTTTATTTTCATCAATTTACTGTTCAATTCACTAACACAAGAATAAATAAATAAAAAAAAGCCACTATTTCACCTCTTTCAGTAGCAAACTCTGGAACTCTTTTAATGAGTCTAATTTTCTTTAACCCAGCTTTCTCTCTCTCTCTCTCTCTCTCTCTCTCTCTCTCTCTCTCTCTCTCTCTCTCTCTCTCTCTCTCTCTCTCTCTCTCTCTCTCTCTCTCTCTCTCTCATAAGAACAAAAGCCAAGCTGCAAAAAGCCATCAAGTCTACACGTCTCGGTCCCTGTATGAAGCATACCTACATTTTTCCACCTGTCATCTCCACCCATAAATGTGTCTATTTTTATTTTATTTTTTTTTTTGAGCTCCCTAATGACTCGGCACTAACAGCCTAATTACCTATCTTAATCCTCCTGTGAAGGACTTCATGATTCCGGCGGTAGTTTAACAAGCACTGTACTTCATTGAAAGGAGGAAAATATTCATAAGTACCTCACTTGCTTCAACTCCGTGCAGCTTGAAAACACTCGCAGTATTGAGGAAAGAAAGCGTTTCATCCTTTTTGCACAATAAACTTCTGAACTTCCTGACATCCTTTACCCAGAATGCGTCGAACAAATCCTCTATAATTAGTCAGAATATAACAACGATGTAGTAAATCATAGCGGATGTGTAACTCCATATGATTTCTAACTCCATTATGGAAGAAAATATATCGCAAATTTTAAATCCCTTAGTGGCACCCAGATCACAATGAAACTAATTCCGTGTTACTGAAAACGTACCGGAACAAATGTCCCTGGCTGAAACCACTCTGGAGCTCCCTGCCTTCTTCTGTCACGCCTCACTTCCCATGAATTAATGTCTTTGAAAAGATATGTTTCAAGACACTTCCTCCAATTTTGGATTATATTTTTAATAATTTTCGTCGGGAATTGGCACATGAATGGGCCTTTGTTTCTCCCTTTTTACTACCCTTGACCGATGCCCCTCCTACATAAAAGAAAAAAAAATCTTGAACTACTTGATTATAAAAACCTTTTTTTTTTTTTATGAACATTAACATTTCTTACGTTCTCCAGATTGTAACGAAACGGATGTGTTATTTGTGAAAGCGTATTAGACAACGTGTCCTTGGCTACACTCAGATGGTTTTTAATTCCTTGGCAATAAAAACGCTAAAATTCTCTATCTTATAAACTTTAAATCCTCTTGTGTCATCCAGTTTATAATGAAACAGATGCGTTATCACTGCTAACACACAAGAACAAGTGTTACTGTCACACTACATCACACAGATGATAAAAAAAAAAAAGTAAAATCCTCAATCTTATGAACTTTAAATCCTCGTCTGTCATCCGGTTTGTAATGAAACAGATGCATTATTACTGTTAACATACAAGTACATGTGTCACTACCTTCACACAGATGATAAAAAAAAAAAACATAGTAAACTCCAACATCCTACAAACTCTAAATCCTCTTATGGCATCAAATTATAATTAAATTTCTACGGTGTTACTGGAAACGTACAGAAACACGTGTCGGTTCACCGTCCTCTCTTTTGTACCTCGGTCGCTTCTCGCCTAGGTGGTGTTTATAAAGACTCCTTTATTAGCGCTGGTCGCCTCATGGTCAGCCAGGAATGAACACTCGCGCAGCTCAAGTTATGGAATCAATCTACATATGGAATACAATTTTCTTTTTTCCTTTGCATCGTCTCAACTTCAGTACATTTCCACGTAGGCATAAAGAGAAGGTAAATAATGATTGTAATGTTGCTCCGGATTCTATTGACGTTCCGTGAATTTGTCCAGCTGCATCCAGGGTGTATTGTTAGAGGTTTCATTTATTTATTTATTTTTTTCCCTTCCTCTTCCTTATTATCTTTTTTTTTTCTCACCAGCATATCCTATTCTGCCATCCTCTGAATTTCTCTTCATATGTTTTTATCTCTTCTCATATAATATTTCTTCTAATTCTTACAGATTTCTTAACATTTTTATATGTTTTTTTTTTCTTCTTTCTTCTACTTATTTTCTTTTTCCCACACTATCAATTTATACTTTTAACTTCTCCATATTATTTTTTTCTTTCTTCCTCATGTAACATTTCTGCTAATAACACGCCACGGTCTAACCTATTCCATATAACTATCCAAATACGTTCTCCTCTATCCCAATTAATTTAGCCATTGTTTCTTCTGTTCCACTCAATTCACAAGTAACTGTCTAAATATTAAAGTGCCATGGTGTCCTTTATCCCACCTAATTAACTGGCCATCCTCCTCCTGTATTCCATCTAACGAGCTACTCACTGTCTTTTCTATCCAAACTAACTACTGTCTCCTCTGTTCGATGTAACTAGGTAATGTTTCCTCTGTTTAAACTTTGTAACTAGCAACTGCTACTTTTTTTTTCGAATTCAATTACATAGTAGTTCTCCTCTCTTCCACTTAACAACAGGCTAATGTCTTTTCTATCCCAGCTAATTTACTATCCATCCCAGCTAATTTACTATCCATAGTCTCCTCCACAAAGCTAGTCTCCTCTATTCACTCTGCTTAACAACACTCAATAATTAGTCAGTCTCTTTCACCCGACTACTCGTAAACAAACAAGCCACTGCCTGCTCTATCCCACCTGATCCAATCTTTACTTCCACCAAATTAACCACCTTGCCAACAATTAAGATTCCGCCCTCCCTATTTTTCCAGCCCAGTAGCGTTAATGACGGTAATCCCTACCCTCTCTAATTATCGGTCTTTTTGTCACCATTCCCAATTTTATGAAGGGCGAGGTGCGTGGCGATGGGCGAAGCTTCTGATCATCAGGGATTAAATTCAAGGGGTAAATATTGGCTAAGCTGTACCCTGGGAGACTTAATTATCCCGATTATGTGCTGTGTGTATTGGGGTTTTTTTTATGTAGTGTAGTGAAAACAGCTGTTGTTTGTTGGGGTTTGTATTATAAGTGTTACTGGGGTATTGGTCGTGGTGGTGCTGGGTAGTGGTGGAAGTAGTAGTAGTAATAGTAGTAGTAGTAGTAGTAGTAGTAACACTGTTGTATGTTTCATATTTTTTTTACTGTAGAGTGAATAAATTACTTTTAGTGTGTGTGTGTGTGTGTGTGTGTGTGTGTGTGTGTGTGTGTGTGTGTGTGTGTGTGTGTGTGTGTGTGTGTGTGTGTGTGTGTGTGTGTGTGTGTATGGGTGCGCGGTTTCAGGCACTCACTCTCTCTCTCTCTCTCTCTCTCTCTCTCTCTCTCTCTCTCTCTCTCTCTCTCTCTCTCTCTCTCTCTCTCTCTCTCTCTCTCTCTCTAACACCCACACACACACACACACACATACACACTCACCAACAGGAATACGAGGAAGAAAACGTAAAAATCAAAGTCAGCCAATCAGTCTCCCTTAAAAACAAACTGAAAACAAAAACAAGGCATAAACACCTGCAGCTAATCCAAAAACGGACCTCAGGCGAACCAATTAAAGAAAAAAAGAAAAAAAAAAGAATCACGCGTACTAAAATGCCCAAATTGCCTCCACCACAACCAATAGGCGCTCGTCACTGTTTGAAAAGATGCATTCCCTATAAACACATTCCCTTCTCTCTCTCTCTCTCTCTCTCTCTCTCTCTCTCTCTCTCTCTCTCTCTCTCTCTCTCTCTCTCTCTCTCTCTCTCTCTCTCTCTCTCTCTCTCTTTCTCTTCCCCTTATTGGAATCTCCTATACAAATAACCAGACATATATCAAGGTAAAATCAGCTAAAGAAGTGGTGTCAAATTGTAAATCTTTCGGACAGAATACTAATATCAGAAAACTTCCTCCATGAATAGCAGTGTTTGGAATGCTAGCGAAATGTGACTAGCGGTGAAAAGGTTTATGCAATTGTACAAATAAATTTCTATAGCATAAAAAGGACAATATCAACTTCCTATTATCTCTTTCCTGTGCCAAGGGAAGCAATTTTTAAGTGTTCTGAATGGAGATGTAGGTGATAAAGGGAACACAGGTCAAGAAATGAGTACTTTATTCCTGACTAGTAATTTCGTAGAAAGGATAATACTAACAACCTGTTCTCTCTTTCCTGTGTCAATGGAAGCAATTCTTAACTCCTCTGAATGAAGGTTTAAAAGGTAATGGCAACACGGGCCTGGAAATGTTATCAGAGAGACTCTTTCTCTCTGATAACAACAACACTGGGTGGTGGTGCTCCCAATGTTTCCTGCAATATTCAAGGAAACGAAAGCCTCAATGGACCACATGCTTGAGTTACAGGTGCGTGAGTGTGTACAGATGCATTAGTGCTATAGATCAAGAAAGGGGTCATTTGGACTTTGCCATATTTTAAGGATAAAAATCTGGAGCCTTGTCTAAAACCCCCCTCGTCCCTCACCCCAGTTTCTGCGCATGCGCAGAGCAGAACCTTAGATAAGAGAGAGAATATAAGCACTACAAAACACACAATCCTGTTCATCATCTGCTATAAAGAATAATTTTTGACCTGCCACGTAATAATGTCTGCAGATAGTCACATAAGTCAAGAATATCATGTTACACAAACAGGTCATGAGCAAAACACCAGCGAGCCACTGTCACAGTTGCCAACGAGGGAAAACCTGAACAAACTTCACAAAGCAGACCTCCAGAAACGATGTCGTGAATTAGGAATAAAAAAAGTATGGTCCTCTAAGAAGGACGAACTCATAGACATGATCATGAATATAGTGCAGCAGTCCTCCCAAACCCTACAGACATCGCAGGCAAGGACTCAGTCACGCTCATCGCCTGCCAGACAACTTATCCAGCCTGATGCTACACCGATGTCTGCAGTGACTGAAATCCTAAACCATCCACCTTCCTGTGAAGCACAACCGACATCTAGTGACGACGAGCTATCACCTGATAGCGAAGCCACACAACCAAGTCACATTCCTCATACAGTCAATGAAACATCTACCATAGATCCCCAAGAAACACTCATAGAAAATGGCAGTAGGCAACCCCCAGCAGGCGATACACAGCAGCTCACCACAGACGACACGCATCCATCCCTGCCAACTCACCACCACGACATGAGTGACCAGGAGAGGAATCAGCTGCAGAATATTTATGATGACATCAAATTAATTAAGTCAAAACTCGAGATAAAAGATTCTGAAATTGAGCTACTCAACGCAGAAGTGAAGACAGCCTACTGCACAATTCATCTCCTACAACAACGCATTGCCGACCTGGAACATGAAAACAAAAGCAGACCGCAAGACGCAGATTCAAACGCTACAGCCTCAACTGAATGTCTCCTCTTAGGAGACACCAACACACAACGAGTCCTTCGCTCTGATCTGGGTGACAAGTGTATAGTGAAAACAATAGCGCACGCGAACATTGATCTGTTACGTAGCTGGGTAACTGAAAAATTACAAAGTGCTCCTCTGAATGTGTGATTCTTGGCGGTGTGTACGATATCCATGAAGAGTTACCCGCTGAAATAATTCTTGATCACCTAGGCTCTTTAATTAGTGATCTCAAAGAAAAAAATAGCGAAATGAAAATTCATGTATGTCAGGTTGTGCCAGTGCCAGAACCACAGGAATTTCAAGCCAAAGTTAAATACTATAATGAGCGATTAATCGAGTGGGGAGAAGCGAATGGTGTTAACATTGTTAAAACAGCTCCAGAGTTTATTCTGGGGACTGGATATGTGGATGAATGGTGCTTTGACATAGAGAACAGAAAACCTTGCACATTAAATAGAATGGGTGTCATTAAGTTGCTAAGTGCTCTTGAAAAACAGTGTTCGGGGTTTCACTTATGTAAAAACTGGGCAAGTATCCAGAGGCAGCCAAATGTCTTCCTCAACACTCATGGAGACACGCACATTGGTGCCAGACCTCAGCTTCAACATATTCTCACCACATCTATCCCGCCTAACGCAGCCACTCACAAACCTCCACTGCTGCCCACTCCCCAGCACGCAACGTCAACATCGCCAAGAACACAGCCACACTCTTACGCAGCCACTCACAAACCTCCACTGCTGCCCACTCCCCAGCACGCAACGTCAACATCGCCAAGAACACAGCCACACTCTTACGCTGCAGCAGTAAATAGAAGTCCATCGCACAATGTGGATGCGGGCTGGGGAGAACGGTGGATGACAGGGAGTGCCGATGGCAGCTCCGGTAGATCTCCTGAGTTATTCGAGATTGATTTGGGCCGCCACGATATGGGATCCACTTCCATACATCCCCATGCACCTAATGTCACACATTACACTCACCACTATACACCATACGGCACGCTAGATGCACAACCCCAAATAATGCAACACACACAAAACGCTCATCCATACAGACCGCACCTTGGACGTTCATATACGAGTACACGTGACATTACGAACAACACGCAATCCAACACACCAATATACACATGTAACACACAACCCCGCGCACCACAAAATATACACCACACACAGCCTCGTGTACCACACTACAATCATTATGCACAATCCCATACACCACACAACGCACATTACACACAGCACCAAGTATCACACAATGCTCACAATACACAGCTCTTCAGACCTCATAGAAAATACAACTCACAGTCCCACACACTACACAGCACACACTACACACAGCCTTACACACCTCACAACACACACTACACTCGCCCACAAACATTGTACAACTTGCACCACACTGCATACACATCAACACGTGGGAGGTATAGTTATGGCTGTTACAATTGTGGTGAACACAACCATCGCCAAGATACATGTCGTTTTGACCACAGACTCAAATGTGAATTATGTCATAGATTAGGACATAAGCAGAAGTTGTGTCACCTTTACACCAAATAGGAACTCGGCGAAGAAGGTAGGGCCAGCATGTCTCCCAAACCAAGGAACAAAATAACAATTGCTCACATTAATGCCCAAAGCTTGTTAGGCTGCAAAGAGGAGATAGAGCTCCTTGTAAGGGAAAAGGAACTAGATGTACTATGTATTAGTGAGACATGGTTGTGTAACGATTTTCCTGACGATTATATATACATACCCGAATACAAAGTGTACAGATGCGACAAAGGTAGGGGAGGAGGTGTTTGTATATATATCAGAGATGTATTTACGGTAGTTCCACTCGAAATCGACATTGTAAGAGCGCAAGGTGTTGAGGACGTGTGGGTGACAGTGCAGAGCAGCAAGTTTCCCAGTGTTATAATTGGCTGCCTGTACCGACACCCAAAAGCTCGCTGTGAATCTTATGACTATATAACGGATGTTATTAGATATGTTAGCTTAAAAGATAAGCCATTTTATATTTTAGGAGATTTTAATGACAACGTTTTATGTGATAATAGTAAGATGAAGCAAATTATTTTTAACACCAAACTGACACAGGTAATTAGCAAACCCACGAGAATCACCCCCACTTCTGCCACCCTCATAGACTTAATAGTTACCAATAAGACTCAGTCCATATTACACACAGACACAATGCCGTGTCCTGTTGGCGACCACGAGCTCATCAGCGTGACTGTAAACTTAAAAAAGACAAAGCGTCCACCAGTAGTAAAAACATTTCGTGATCTAACATCTTACTCATCTGAAACAATATGCGATTTACTAAGTCAAGAAACTCAAACGTTGAATAATATATTCATAACAGACAATGTTGACACCCAAGTCAATATATTTACGAGCATTTTCAATAACTGTTTAAACAAGTGTGCTCCTCGTCACAAGAGAAGTGAGAAGGCCCTTCGCCCCCTGGATGAACGAGCACTTACGAGCACTGATGCACGAGCGAGATGCAGCACAAATAAATCTTAAAAATGACAGGTCTAACGTAAACCTACAGTCCACGTATAAGGAACTTAAAAAGAAGTGAAAATGTCAATAAAAAAATCTAAATCAGAGTATTATAGCAACAAGCTTGAGAGCAACAGAGGGAATAGTGCTGCCACGTGGAAAATATTAAACCAGGTTATCTCCAAAGATATATGCAAAGCTACGCTAGAAATTGATAAAGATGAGGAAACACTGAGAAAGAAAGTGGAAAGTTTCAATAAATTTTTTGCTAATGTTGGGAAAATTACCTTTGAAAAAACACACCAAAATAGCGAGCATAATCAGAATGTGCCTGTACCCAACAACAATAACACCAGCGGTCCATCCTGTAGCATGTTTAGACCCCAGCCAACTGATAGCAATACCATTATATTGATAATAAAACATTTAAAAACACTTCTTCTTGTGGCTCTGATAATATCTCACTTCGATTTATAAAAGAATCACTGCCTATAATTATTCCGTATCTTACATGTATAATTAATTCGTCAATTGCAACAGGAAATTTCCCAGAATCTTGGAAACACGCTTTAGTAGTACCCATTTTTAAAACAGGAGACGCTATGGAACCGAAAAACTATAGACCCATATCACTTCTTCCATTTATCTCAAAAGTTCTTGAAAAGGTTATTGCTGCTCAACTCACCTCACACCTTGAAAGCAATCACCTCCTCAGTGATACGCAACATGGCTTCAGACCTAAGCTTTCTACAGAAAGCGCTCTGCTTACTCTGTCCAATTCACTATTCGACACTATTGACAGGAGAAACATTTCATTAGTAACGCTGTGCGACTTATCAAAAGCTTTCGACAGCGTTAATCATGAAATATTATTAAGGAAACTAAGAATGTTAAGAGTCGATTCCTTTTGGTTCCAAAGCTACCTTCTCAAAAGAACTCAGTCAGTCAAAATAGGTAAACATATTTCTAATAAACTTGAAGTTGCTTATGGTGTTCCTCAAGGATCAGTGCTTGGTCCAATATTGTTTTCTATATTTGTAAATGACCTCTCGCAGCACATCCCCGACTGCCAGGTCATACAGTACGCAGATGACACGCAGCTCATCCACACTGGAGAAGTAGCGAATATTCAAGATCTCGTTCACAAGGAGAAGTGGCTCTGTCACAAGCTAAGGCATATTTTCACATGAATGGTTTGCTGCTCAACACGACAAAGACACAATGCATGTTTGTCGGCAGCAGAGGTCTTATATCTCAGATCCCACCTGACACGTGCCTACAAGTAGATCACACTAACATACTCCCCAGCAGTTCCCTTAAAAACTTGGGTGTATACTTTGATTCCCACATGACTTTTAATACTCATATCAAAAAAATAAATAAGAAAATTTTTAGCACAATTTTGAACATAAATAAGAGTAAGGACTGTTTTAATAGGAGGACTAGAACTACTCTCATGAACACGTTAGTGCTAAGCATAATTAATTATGGAATAAAGATTTGGGGAACTGCAAATATCACTCATACACAACAAGTGCAAAAACTCCAAAACTTTGCAGCGAAAGTTGCACTAGGCAACGGTGCTAAATTTGATCACGCTACACCTTTTAAGAGAATGTGGCTGGCTAAAAGTACACCAAAAATACAAATACGAATTAGGTATCATTATGTACAACATTACTCATGGTAATATTCCTACCTATGTATTCCCCATGCCGAAAGTGAGTGAGGTGTGTGTGTCCCCACCAGACAACAGCACAACATGTATGAACCAAAGACTAACACCTGTACTGGAGCGAGATCACTACTGGCTGCTGGACCAAGATTCTGGAACAGCCTTCCTCCTCATATAAGGAATGCACCCTCCATTAGAACTTATAAAGAATTACTGCACACTTATCTATTCAACAAACAATTCAGTGTGTAAACCACCAACACAACTTTCTTACATGGACTTTTATACTTCGCAATGTGAGGGGCAAATTTAACTTATTATAGGCTGACTTACGATTTTTAATCTTTTATTTGTAGCTATTTTATTTTTATCTGTTATTTTACTTACATTTTATTCTTTGTATTTTACATTTTAGCATCTATTTTAACCATAATTCTATCTTCGTAATAACGTGCACCAGTCATGAGATGGTGTGAAGACAATATGTAGATTATGTATCAGAGTGGACATGACTGCACTCAAATTGCATGTCTTAATCTGTTATATGTACGTAAGAATAACCATTGTATAATGGAATAAATATCTAATAATAATAATAATAATACTAGTAATTTCTTAGTGGCTTCCTCAGAGTATTACAGAAAACGAGCATAAATAAAACTCTTGCTTCTCACGCCTTGTCCCCTTCACTACCTACCTCCTATTTGTCACAATGTCCTAACAAGCGTTCTGAATATTAACAATGACTGGCTGTAGCTATGAAAAGTTGTTTAAAGGGTAAGTTATCTAATTATATACCTTTGGAGTGTTGCTTTGACACACGTATTGGATTTTGATTGTATATGAGAACGTGGCATGTTGGTAAGGTAAGAGATATTATGTGCAATGAGTGAGAAAATGAGATTTCAAATTGTGATGTAAAGTAAAACACAGAAGAGTAAAAAAGGTAGAAAAGCGAGGAAGAGAAGTAGGGAGAACTTAATTAGAGAAGGAAAATATACAAGTAAAGATTTAAAAAAAAAGGGAAAAAACTGATTAAATACTGACGGAGAGAGAGAGAGAGAGAGAGAGAGAGAGAGAGAGAGAGAGAGAGAGAGAGAGAGAGAGAGAGAGAGAGAGAGAGAGAGAGAGAAGAGAAGAGAGAGAGAGAGAGAGAGAGAGAAGAGAAGAGAAGAGAAGAGAAGAGAAGAGGAGGAGAGGAGAGGAGAGGAGAGGAGAGGAGAGGAGAGGAGAGGAGAGGAAAGAGAGGAGAAGAGGAAAGAGAAGAGAGGAGAGAGAAGAGAGGAGAGAGAGGAGAAGAGGAGAGAGAGGAGGAGAGAAGAGAAGGAAAGAGGGAAGAGAAAAAAAGAAAGAAGAGACGAGAAGTGATGAAAAGAGAAGAGAAAAGAAGAGAAAGAGAGAAAAGAGAGAAGAGAAAAGAAAAGAGAAGAGAAGAGAAAAGGGAAGAAAAGAGAAGAGGAGAGGAGTTCTCTCCTCTTCTCTCATTAGAAGGTGTATCTTGACCGGGCAGGCTTGAAATGAGGGAGGAGAGAGTAAGAGGGAAGAGACGAGAGCAGCGGAACAGAAAAGGAAGGAGAAACTCTAATTAGAGAAAGGGGTGACTTTGCTTGTACAACTGCCATTAACTTAAAATATAAAGTGCACCTCATTCCCTCCTTGTCAAGACCACGTTGCCATGCACAGTGCACATCAAAACTTCCTTCTGTTGATTCACAAGTTAGGGGTTGGCGGAATAAACGTGTCAGTGACGGTGTTTTTCTCCATTACATTCTCCTCTCCTGCTGCCACTGTTTGCTGTCTCGCTCCTAATTCTGTCTTCCCCTCGACCCTCTTCCTCCTACAAGTGTTCTCTTCAGACTCTTTAAACAACTTCCTTCTCTCTCTCTCTCTCTCTCTCTCTCTCTCTCTCTCTCTCTCTCTCTCTCTCTCTCTCTCTCTCTCTCTCTCTCTCTCTCTCTCTCTCTCTCTCTCTCTCTATATATATATATATATATATATATATATATATATATAATTTCCGCCGCATCCTCCACTCCATTTCTCATATAATAAACCCCACATCTTAAAATTTTCATAGACTCCACATTCCCTCTAATCCACAGTGGCGCGTAAACTTACACTCTGTTACACCTTCACGTCTAGACTAACCTTTCTTCATATTCTTTACGATCTCTGTGATGCTCCACACTCCATTCCACTTTCCACATGCACCCCACATCTCAATCTCAGATACTTCCAATACACTCCACACTACCTTCAATCCACACTATAGCAAAAATCTCCACGTCCAGACTAATTTTCCTCTTCGCTATCTCTTTAACCCATTGACTGTTACGCTTTTTTCTTCCATTGCAATACGAAACAGTTAAAGCCACCAAAAGTAATGCATGGAGTCTTTATAAGCATCTATAAACAGGTAGTCGTAGAACCCACAAGGGGGAATAATATTCTAGATTTAATTCTTACTAGCAGGGAGGAAGCAGTTACGCAGGTAGAGGTTGGAGGACAGCTAGGTAACAGTGACCATAGGGAAATTAGGTACAATTTAGAATGGGAAGAAACAGTTAGAAACAAAAACACTAGTAAAATACCTGACTTTAGGAGAGCAGATTTTGAAGAATTAAAAGGTGCCTCCAAGGAGTGGACTGGCAAAGGATGCAGGGTGAGGTCAGGTCAGGGGCGGAGTTCAGAGAGATAAGGCAGGATGAGAGAGGTGAGGTGAGGCGTGAGGGTGTAGGACAAGAGGAGGGGAGATGTGTCCGGAAGGGAGGAGGAAAGAGGAAGGGGGAGCTAGGTGTGAGTATGTTGGAATGTCAGGTCATGCGGAAATGAGAGAGGTGAGGTCGAGGCGAGTAGATGAGGGAGTGGAGAGGATGGTAGGAGATGAGATGAGGGGACTGGGTGAAGTAAATGTAGATAAATTGTATAAATATTTCGTAGATAAAGTTCATACAGGTCAGTTAGCAAATATCCCGTATAGAACAATAAGATCACAAAAAAATGACCCTAAATGGATGACTGCTAGGTTGAAGCATTATATAGGGCGTAAGAGAAGTATATATAGGAGATTAAGGGCAGGTGAGGAAGTTTTGAGGACACAATATAATGAATTAGTTAGAACAGTCAGGAAGTTAACGAGGAAAGCTAAGGACAATTATGAATTAAAGGTAGCCAGCCAGGCGAAGACGGACCCCAAGGGATTTTATCAGGTATACAGGACGAAGAATAAGGATACTGTAGGTCCATTAAAGGCAGCAGATGGGGAGCTGGTTAGTTCTGGGGAGGAGATTAGTAAACTTCTGAATGATTATTTTTTAACTGTCTTCACCCAGGAAAACATACAGGATATGCCAGATAGTGAACAGGTGTTTAGAGCAGATGAGAATGAGAAGCTGACAGATATTTCCATAACTAGGGAGATAGTGGAACAGGAGATAGATAGGCTAAAAAAGTTCAAGTCACCAGGACCTGATGAAATATATCCCAGAGTACTTAAGGAATGTAAAGAGATTATTAGTGAGCCGTTAGTTTCTGTTTTTAGGAAATCACTGGAGTCGGGTGAGGTACCAGTAATGTGGAGGCAGGCTAATGTAGTACCCATCTTTAAGAAAGGAGATAAAACTTTAGCGTCTAATTATAGACCTGTCAGCTTAACTTCAGTTATAGGTAAAATGTTAGAGTCAATAATAGCGAGGAACATTAGGGAACATTTAGACAAACATAACTTGATAAATCAGTCACAGCATGGCTTCACGAAGGGGAAGTCTTGCCTGACAAACTTGTTAAGTTTTTACAGTAAGGTGTACGAGGCAGTAGATAATGGTGATAGTTATGATATCTTATATCTGGACTTTAGTAAAGCATTTGACAAGGTACCCCATCAAAGGCTCCTGAGAAAGGTTAGGGCACACGGGATAGATGGGAAGGTGTTAGGCTGGATAGAGTCATGGCTTAGTGACAGGCGACAGAGAGTGGTAATAAACGGCTCGAAATCCGAGTGGGGTCATGTAATTAGTGGGGTGCCACAGGGATCAGTATTAGGGCCATTGTTATTTCTAATGTATATCAATGACTTGGATAGTGGAATTAGTAGTGATGTTAGTAAATTTGCGGATGACACAAAGATAGGTAGATTAATTAGGTCAGAATCGGATGCCATCGCCTTGCAGGCAGACTTAGATAGAATGAATGAATGGACGGATAGATGGCAAATGCAATTTAATATCAATAAATGCAAAGTGCTTAGCGTAGGTAGAGGAATTCCACACAATAGGTACATATTAAACAACCAAACTCTGGTAGGTACAGGGTACGAGAAAGATTTAGGAGTTATAGTTAGCTCTGAACTCCATCTAGGGAAGCAATGTATAGAAGCCAGAAACAAGGCAAATAGGGTACTAGGATTTATTTTTAGGAGTGTTAAAAGTAGAAGGCCGGGAGTAATATTAAAGTTATACTTGGCGCTGGTCAGACCTCATCTAGATTACGCTGTGCAGTTCTGGTCCCCACATTACAGGAAAGATATAGGTCTATTAGAATCAGTACAGAGGAGAATGACTAAAAGGATACAGGGGATGAGGAGTATTCCTTACGAGGCGAGGTTGAAGCTGTTGAATTTACATTCTTTAGAGAGACGTAGGTTAAGAGGGGACCTGATAGAAGTCTTTAAGTGGTATAAGGGTTATAACAAGGGAGATGTAAGCAAAATTCTTAGGATCAGCAACCAGGGTAGAACAAGAAATAACGGGTTCAAGCTTGAAAAATTTAGGTTTAGGAAGGAGATAGGGAAAAATTGGTTCTCAAATAGAGTGGTAGACGAGTGGAACGGACTCAGTAATCATGTAGTTAGTGCTAGGACACTAGAGAGCTTTAAGAGAAGATTAGACAAGTTTATGGATGGGGATAACAGATGGAAATAGGTAGGTGTGTTTCAAACAGGGACTGCCACGTGTAAGCCTGGTCGCTTCTTGCAGCTTCCCTTATTTCTTATGTTCTTATGTTCTATAAGAAAAGAGGGGGATAAAAAGAGACAGATTTGGCAATTTCTACCCAGTTTAAAGATTGACATGGATGCAAAACAAGTAAAGATGTCTCACAGTGATTAGTAATTATGGAATGGTGTACCAAATAGTAGGCAAATATACTTCATTCAAATATACTTCATACCAAAAACTCCTTATCCTTCTCATCATTGCTTCCAGATTCTACACTCCAGATCAAACTAAAGCACAACTTCAAACTTGTATCAATCACAGCACCCACATTCGCCTCCCTTCACCACCTCACCATCTCTCTTTCGTCAGGCCGCCCCTGCAGTTTCTCCAGTTCTTTCATCATCATACACAAAACCATCGCTGCTTCTTATCTTCCATCTTCCTCTCTATATTGCTATCTTCCTGCATCTCCTCTTTTCTCTTCCTCGCTATTCTACTGTCCTCCTATATCCTCCTATGCTCTTCTCCTTCTCCCATCCTCCTCTCTTTCCTTCTCTCCTCTTCCGTATCTTCTCCCATTCTCCTCCCTACTTTTCTATCCTTCTTCCTATCATCTTCTGTCTCCTGTCTTCCATTTCTCTTCCCTATCTTTCTGTCATTCTTACTATCCTCTTCTCTCCTCCTCTTCTTCCTATGTTATCCTATCCTATCTTTCTCTAATATCTTCCCTATCCTCCTCTTCTCACTATGTTATCCTATCCTATCTTTCTCTAATATCTTCCCTATCCTCCTTCCATCCCATCGTCCTCCCTCCTCCCACTCCACCTGTCTATCCTTCTACTCTGTCCTCCTCTCCTCCATATCCCGCTATTAATGAACCTTGCACCTCCTCCCACCTGGCTCAACCCACAGCCCATCACCTCATCCATACCCGTCAGTCTGGCTTTCCCCCTCCTCACCTGACGCTGTATTATCCCTCCTACGTCCTCTCCTTCGGGAATTGACTGCTCTCTCTCTCTCTCTCTCTCTCTCTCTCTCTCTCTCTCTCTCTCTCTCTCTCTCTCTCTCTCTCTCTCTCTCTCTCTCTCTCTCTCTCTCTCTCTCTCTCTCTGTTTCGTATTTGATCTTCTAAACCGAATGTACCAATAATTTTATTTTTTTTTTTACGTGAAAAATCAAATCTATCAAATTGCATATATCTCATATTTGCGGGGTGTGGAGAGAGAGAGAGAGAGAGAGAGAGAGAGAGAGAGAGAGAGAGAGAGAGAGAGAGAGAGAGAGAGAGAGAGAGAGAGGCACACAGACATAAAAGAGGACACATACTAGCTAGTTACAACTCAAACACGTACGATTGCCACACACAAAAAAAGTAAATAAATAAATAAAAATAAATAAAAATAGAAACAAAAACCCAGAGACTGAATACGCAAACACAGGAGACACACACACACACACACACACACACACACACACACACACACACACTGTTATCATTCCAAACACGGCCACACTCCCGCATCGTTCGCGCGCTGAGGTAATCAAACAGAAGAGGGTTTCCTAAGCTCGTTAAAAACATGTGTAGAGTTGTGGCGTTTGAGAGAGAGAGAGAGAGAGAGAGAGAGAGAGAGAGAGAGAGAGAGAGAGAGAGAGAGAGAGAGAGAGAGAGAGAGAGAGAGAGAGAGAGAGAGAGAGAGAGAGAGAGAGAGAGAGAGAGAGAGAGAGAGAGAGAGAGATTTATGGATGTTGGTAGATGAATGTTAGGAATCTATTGTGGTGGTGGTGGCGGTGTGGTGGTGGTGGTGGTGGTGGTGTTGGTAGTGGTCGTGGCATCGGCGGTGGTTTTTTGTTAACGTACTGCCTAAAATCCAACACAATTGCGAGTTTTGTTTACTCTCTACCACAACACTTAATCACATTCACTATCACACACCACCACAACACACACACCCCTACACACACTAAAATCACCCTTACCGGCCGCCTCCCGTTCCCCCCCAAACACACACACACACACACACACACACACACACACACACACACACACACCACCACCACTACCACCACCACCACCAACAGTCCAAGTCCAGACAGCCTTCACTCCTCCCGTCTAACTTTTCCTTCCTCCGCCAAGGTCGTCCCCTCGTTCCAGTGGCGTTGGCGTGCTATCAATGCGGGATAAGCCTTCCATTGTGACGCACTCGGGGGAAAATAAGCCATTGTGGTCACACGAGTCACTTCCATCTAATAGGAGTCACTCAATTATGCAGCCACAATGGTAACGAAGGGACGGGGAAAAAATTGTCAGGGATTTAAATGAAGTGACTGGAATTGAGCGGTCGTATAATTTTCTCTTCTGGCATTTCTTTCTTCCTTTTTTAAAACTGATATCCATGCTCATATAATGCAGATGGAGTTCTCGGGGTTGGAGAAATAAGGTGAAGGTTCGTGAAATTATTACGACCTTAAAGGAAAAAGAATCTGTTTCCTTTTAGAGTGCTGAAGATTCATATTCTGAAATGCTCCGCTGTTCTTAACTCTTTCATTGCTAGATGAATATATATTTTTTTCTATGTTCATCTAAACTTAAGAATGTTTATATCCCATATTCTGAAATGCTTTGCTCTCCCATCACGACAGTTAATAACCCTTTCACTGATAGACAAATATCTTTTTCTCTATCTGTCTAAAACTTTTTACACACTTCCTAATGTACTGCAGATTCTTCAATAGCTCTATGGCCGAAAAAAGACAGCGATACCTTCCATTTTTTTTTTTTTGTCTTTTGCTTTAAGATCAGTTATAAAAAAAAAAATCATAACAATAATACTTTAACATTTGTTATAGTATCTATTCTGTCGTTTTAATCGCGTTGATCATAAAACATCACTAAGAGACGAAAACAAAAAGCAAGCTTGACCTAAAAAGTGACAAAGATGGATGAATAATAAACTGTGCATTTTATTCCATACACACACACAAAGAAAATAAATAAATAAATGAAATAAAACAACGCAGCAAAATAACCGCAATAAAAAAAAAAAAAAACATCATGGAGAAACAAAAAATAAAAACGCGCAAGTCCTAAAAGTGAATAACAAAAAAAAAAAAAATTATCAGTACATCTCATTCTACATATAAAAAAAAAAATAACAATAACACAAGGAGAACAATCATAAAACATAAATAGGGAACAAAAATAGCAGCAAGAACTTATTCCTCTCCCCTCTCCTTCTCTTCTTTCCTCTTATTCTCTCTCCCTCTCTACCTCTCCTTCCTCTTCTGTCTTCTTATTCTTCCTCTCTATCTGATCTTCTCTTTTTGACTTCTCCATCTCCTTTCTCCTGTCTCTCTTTCTCTCTCCCCCCTCCTTCACTCTTCTCTTCCTAAAAGTGACAAACAAATACGAAAAAAGAATAACGAACAAAACAGAAAATAAGGAAAGGAGGAAATCGTCTGGCTAGGAAGAAGGATAATGTGCTTCTTTTCTTTTCTTTTTTTTTTTATGCGGATCACTTCGTCTTCATTCGACCTAAGCAGAGGACTTTCAGTGGATGCTGCAGTGGGAGGAGGAGGAGGAGGAGGAGGAGGAGGCCAAGAGAGAGAGAGAGAGAGAGAGAGAGAGAGAGAGAGAGAGAGAGAGAGAGAGAGAGAGAGAGAGAGAGAGAGAGAGAGAGAGAGAGAGAGAGAGAGAGACTGTCAGTGGATGGAAATGATGATGCAAGAAGTTAAGGAAAAAATATAGACGAGGAGAAAATCAAGGTCAGAGAGAGAGAGAGAGAGAGAGAGAGAGAGAGAGAGAGAGAGAGAGAGAGAGAGAGAGAGAGAGAGAGAGAGAGAGAGAGAGAGAGAGAGAGAGAGAGAGGATATAGGGAAAAGACAGAAGCGATATCGATGCAAATTAAGACGATCAAATAAAAAAAGAATCTGAAGGACAAGGAAAAGAAACCAAATACAAAAGAAAAAATAAATAAATAAAAATGGAAGAGACTGATGGGAGGGAGGGGAGGAAAGTAAGAGGGGAAGGAAAGTGTGATGACAGACAGACAGACAGACAGACAGACAGTCCCTCCGTCCCAAAGCTGTCCAATCCCTTCCTGTCAATCTAATTTCGTCTCCTGTCACTTTTCATTTACTTTCTATTCTTAAACTAATTTATAACACTAACTTTTTTTTTCTAGCACACTGAACTCTCTCTCTCTCTCTCTCTCTCTCTCTCTCTCTCTCTCTCTCTCTCTCTCTCTCTCTCTCTCTCTCTCTCTCTCTCTCTCTCTCTCTCTCTGTCTGTCTCTTGGTGGGTGGGAGCGGAGGAGGAAGTGGATGAGAAAGAGGAGCAGGAAAAGGAAAAGGAAGAAAAAGAACAAAAAACATTAAAAACAAAGAATAAAGAAAAAACAAAAAAATATTAAAACAAGAAAAAACAAAAAAATGCATAAAAAATAAAGAAATAGAAATCAACCGTTTCCCCCAGCAAAAAAAAAAAAAAAAAAAAAATTCAAAACGCACTAATTTCAAGCAACAAAATTCCTCCACCACCACCACCACCACCACTACCTTTCTTCCTCCCAGACTTTTACAGTAATACTCCCCCAAAGCAAAAATTCCGAGGCGGGGAGGCGGTTGGGCGTGCAGTGAGTCCCGTGGCCTGCTTCCTCTATCCCCGGGTATACGAGTCGGGCGCACGTCACAATAAATACAACGAGGCGGCAAATATAACACGCCTCAACTCCCACACACTGAGGCTTGGCACGCGCGGCTCTCAGCAAGCTCCGGGCCAAGCAACTGAAGGAAGACTAGGGTAAAGTGTTCGTCTCTTGGGTAAATATAATAACAGATCCTGTATTTCTTTCTATTTAAGAGCAACCTAAACGAGTAAATAAGTCTAACTAGCGAAAGATATGAAAAAAGAAAGACAGAGAAAGCGTTCGTCTCCAGTAAATTTAAAAGTGATCACTTGCATGTCTTTCTATTCAAGGGTAAATTCTTGCTTCCCTTTCGTAAAATCTCTCATCTTCAGTTTATCATACAAATCTGTTTCGCCAAAGGAACGATGAAAAAAAAAATTTTAAGGAAAAGAAATAAGCCTTTGTTTCTCGAGTAAATATGAAAAATTAGATATCGTATGTCTTTCTATTCACGGTAAACTCTTGCTTCACATTCACATTCACACACACACACACACACATTCACACACACACACACACACACACACACACACATAATCAGACAAGACAGATTAAGGCTATCTAACTATATGAAGATATGGAAAAAAAAAGGAAAATTATATGTACCTTTTTACTCAAGGTACACAAGTTTGTATAAGGCTAAACAGATCAATAAGTACACACACACACACACACACACACACACACACACACACACACACACACACACACACACACACACACACACAATTTATAATTCAAACTTCTAGCAAAAAAAAAATAAAAGAATGAAAGAAGATAATTAAACACAGGCTTACAGCGAATCTCCCTCAACCCTAGTGATAAACGGGAAAAAATAAGGGTAGAAAGGAAAAAAGTTGGGAGAATAAAGTTGAAAGGAAAAAATTTAAACCGCGCGCTATTTCATTCACCTCTAAGTACCAATGTGTGTGTGTGTGTGTGTGTGTGTGTGTGTGTGTGTGTGTGTGTGTGTGTGTGTGTGTGTGTGTGTGTGTGTGTGTGTGTGTGTGTGTGTGAATTAAATTCATCTTATGCAGAAATAGCTCATGTTATTAAGGGAATATCCCATTGCATTACCACTCCTCTCTGGCAGCTGAAGAGATATTTGAAAAGAAATAGATGAAAAAAAAAAATAAATAAATCGTTATGCAAAAGGAATGATGAAGTGAATTCCTTCCACATTTGAAAATGAATATAAATAAAGGAAAAAAAATATAAAAAGTGGAATCTAAACTAAACGGAAATATAAAAAGTGGAACAAAAAATGAAACAAGTGCACGTCAACATAAATAACCCGGAATAAAGAAAATCTGGAATATAAATAAACTTTAATATAACAGAAAAAAAAAGTAGAATAAAAAAACCGAGATATAAAATCTGGAATACAAATAAACTCAAATCTAAATAATCTGGAATATAAAAAAAAAGCTAAGATACAGAAAATACCGAAATGTAAAAAAAATAAATAAAGGAAAAAAACTAATACGAGGAAAAAAAAATCGATAAAATAGCACAAAAAAAAAAAATTCAAAGTACCTGGAATACAAGAAACAATAATTTAAAAACACAGGGAATAACAAAATCTGGAATACAAAACCTACTAGCACCACTGCCTCCCCTCCTCCCCAAAAAATAGATAAAGAAAATCAATTCACTAGAACCTTAAGAAAAATGGAATAAAAAATAAAAAAAATAAAAATACAAAAAAATCCAATAAAAAAAAACAACAATCCCCCAAAAAATATCTAAAAAAAAAAAAAAAATTGCAATATAAAAATTTAAAAAATCCCATCAAAATATATCTAAAAAAAATCTTACCGCACAACTAATTACATCCCCACCACACACCTGCTTTCACACCTCCATCAACACCTGCACCGAAACACCTGTACCAACACCTGCAGTAAGTCCACGGGCCCGCCAGACAGCAAGCGAGGGGCGCCGCATCATCGAATCAAATTACGAGCTGAAGGGATAAAGATGAAGGGCGGTTCCTACTGGCCAGGAATTTAGGTGTTGGGAAAAGAACACCTGAAGGGAAAGAATGGGAAGGAAAGGAAAGGAAGGGAAGGGAAGGGAAGGAGGAAGGAAAAAGAAGGGAAGGTAATTGGGAGCGGAAGAGAAGGGAATGGGAAGGGAAGACAAAAGAAAAGGAAAAGAAGAAGGGAAATAGATAAAAAGGAAGTTAGGAAGGAAAAGATAATGGAAAGAAAGAGGATTCATAAAAAGAAAGGAAAGGGAAGACACAGGTAAGAAAAGAAAATGGTGGGAGAGATGGCAAGGAAAGGAAAGGCAAAGGAAAGTAAAGAAGGATAATAAGGAATATAAGGATGATAATGGAACGAAAGAAGAACGAGACTTAAGATTATGGAAAGAAAGGGCAGGAGGAAAAGAGAAAAGAGAGGAAAAGGAGAGAATAAAAGGATGGAAAGGGTAATAGAAAAAGGGAGATGGAATGACAATAGAAGAGATTATAAGGCAGGGAAGAGAAAAGGAAGGAACAGGGAGAAAGGAAGAAAAGAGAGGAGAGGAGGAAAGACGAGAGAGAGAATGGGAAAGAAGGAAAGAGAAGATGACGGAAGAGGAGAGAGGAAGGAGGCAGAGAACAAAACAAAAAAGACGGAAAGGAAAGAAAGAAGAGAAGGATAATGGAAGAAAAAGAAGGGCAGAAGAGGATAAGTGAGAAAGAAAACACGAAGAACAGAAAGGACATTATAATAATTGAAAGAGAGAGAGAGAGAGAGAGAGAGAGAGAGAGAGAGAGAGAGAGAGGAGAGAGAGAGAGAGAGAGAGAGAGAGAGAGGGAGAGAGAGAGAGAGAGAGAGAGAGAGAGAGAGAGAGAGAGATGAGAGAGAGAGAGAGAGAGAGAGAGATGGCGGCTGTCAATAAGCTTCTTAAGAGTGGTACCGAATACAAACTCGCCAAACTAGACCTCCTCCTCCTCCTCCTCTTCCTCGTCGTCTTCGTTATAAGAGGCTCAATGTTTCCCTGGCAAACGATTGTCAAACAGCATTGGCTCCCTCTTCTTCCTCGTCTTCCTCTTCCTTCCTTGCCCTCTTCTTAGTATTTCTTCGTTTTTCTTTCTAGTTTTCTTCCTAATTTTCTTCCTCGTCTTCTTGGTCTTCTTCTTCGCCCTTTTCCTCTTCCCCCTTCTCCATCGTCGTCTTCCCCCTCGTGATCTTCCTCTTCCTTCTTCCCATTCCGCCTCGTTATCTTTCCCTTTGTCCCTGTGCAGTTCTGGTCCCCACATTACAGGAAAGATATAGGTCTCTTGGAATCAGTACAGAGGAGAATGACTGGATACAGGGGATGAGGAGTATTTCTTACGAGGCGAGGTTGAAGCTGTTAAATTTACACTCTTTAGAGACACGTAGGTGAAGAGGGGACCTGACAGAAGTCTTTAAATGGTATAAGGGTTATAACAAGAGAAATGTAAGCAAAATTCTTAGGATCAGCAACCAGGGTAGAACACGAAATAACGGGTTCAAGCTCGAAAAATTTAGGTTTAGGAAGGAGATAGGAAGAAACTGGTTCTTAAATAGAGTGGTGGATGAGTGGAACGGACTCAGTAATCATGTTGTTAGTGCGAAGACATTAGGGAGCTTTAAGAGAAGATTAGACGGGTTTATGGATGGGGATGATAGGTGGAAATAGGTAGGTATATTTCATACAGGGACTGCCACGTGTAAGCCTGGTCGCTTCTTGCAGCTTCCCTTATTTCTTATGTTCTTATGTTCTTTTTCCTCTTTCTCTTCCCCATTCCATAATCTCTTCATTTTTTTTCTCATTTCTTTTCATTTTTTTCTTCGTGGTGTTTGTTGTTCTTGTTATTCTCAGTTATCCAGTTCCCCTCTTCTTCTTTCTGTTTGTTTCCCTACCCACTTTTTATTTATTTTTTTCCTCCTCTACTTTTGTCTTTCCTTTCCTTCGTCTTTCATCGTATTTGTTTCCTGTTCTTTCTAATTTTGCCTTCCTTGTTTTTTTTTTTTCGTTTATTTATATATTTTTTTTCCTTTCTTTTTTTTCGGTGTAATTGTTAGTGCTGAATTTCTCCTTTTTCTTCTTCTTCCTCCTCCTCTTCCTACTCCTATTTCTTTTGTTTTCTCACTTTTTTCTATTTCATTTTTTCTTCTTTGGTTTCTATGTCTTGTTCTTAAAATTTCCTGTTCTTTCACACATTTGTTGCCTTCCTCCTCCTGCCTTTCTTCCTCCTCCTCCTCCTCCTCCTCCTCCTCTTCAATTCGCTTCTCTTCGTCTTATTTATTTTTCTCCATTTAATTTTTCCCATTGTTCCTTTAGCTTATTTTCCTTATGTTCCTTTCTCTTTCACTGTTTCTCCTTATTTCGTCCTCTTCCTCCTCTTCTCTTCTTTTCAACATTCTCTCCTTATTTTCATCCTTCTTCCTTAATTTATCCTTGTATCTGCTATTCCTCATTCACTTTCTTCGCTTTTATCTTTGCTTTTTTTCTTTTTTTCCTCCTTTCCACTCTGTCATCGTTATCGTCTTCGTCGTTATCCTTCTCCCTCCTCCTCTTTCCCTCCTCCTCCTCCTCCTCCTCCTCCTCCTCCTCCTCCTCCTCCTCCTCCTCCTCCTCTTTTCCTCATTTCTTTTACATCCCTTCTCTGCTGATTTTTTTTTTCTACTCCTTCGTTCTCGTTATCATCTGTTGTTGTCGTCCTCGTCCTCCTCCTCCTCCTCCTCCTCCATGATTCCTTCCCTCATTCCTCCTTCTTCCCCTCTTTGCTTCATTTTTGTCTCCTCTTCTTTCGTTTCCTCTTTCCTTTCTCAGCGTCCTAATATCTCTCTCTCTCTCTCTCTCTCTCTCTCTCTCTCTCTCTCTCTCTCTCTCTCTCTCTCTCTCTCTCTCTCTCTCTCTCTCTCCCCTTTTCCTATCCAATTTTTTTTCTCTTTTTCTCCCTCTTCGTTTTTTTTCTATTCTCTTACCCAAATTCCTTTCTACATTCTTCTTTTTTTTTTTCTTCTTCTTCTTCTTTGTCGTTGTGGTTTTCTTCCTGCTCCTTCTCCTATTACTACAATCCAGCTTCCTTCTCCTCCTCCTCCTCCTCCTCCTCATCTTCGTTTTCTTTTCCTTTCCCTTGTCTATTCTTCCTCTTCGTTGGCACTATCCATATCCTCTTCCTCGTTTTTTTTCATTTTCTTTTTTAACCTCCTCCTCCTCCTCCTCCTCCTCCTCCTCCTCTTCAAATAAATTAGTAGGGTTCATTGGAAGAACCTTTGAATTTAAATCAGAAAAGGTTATACTTGCCTTATATAACTCACTGGTGCGCCCTCATCTAGAATACTGTGTACAGTTCTGGTCACCATATCACAAAAAATACATTGAAAAAACAGAAAAGATACAGTGCAGAGTCACAAAGATGATTACAAGACTGCGTATTAAGCCGTATGAGGAACGACTGGAAGAACTAAACCTATTTAGTTTAACAAAGCGCAGGATAAGAGGAGATCTAACTGAAGCGTTCAAAATTTTTAAAGGATACGAGTATAGTAACAATGACGCAAATAAATATTTTACCATTGATCATTCTAACCTAACAAGAAATGATGGATTCACGATTATACCCAAACGTTTTAAATCCCACGAGGCCAAACACTTTTTCTTTAATCGTACAGTAAATATATGGAATAAACTTCCTGCAGAAATCGTAAACAACAATTATATTGAATCATTACAAAATAAAATAGACAAATACTTAAAAGCAAATCCCCAACAAACTCTCATCTTGTCCGAATATTTACTAAATTCACTAATAAACTTTTACTTTACAGACCCCAATTTTATTACAAATTGTATTAATTAACTTTGAGATAGGCGTATAGAGTTCACCGTAGGGTGAATAGTAGAACTTCCTTTCATCCTTTCCTATGAAAATTCCATGTCAGTTTTTCCATACTGCATGGTACTTTTCCCAACTATTTCCATGCCAGCGCAAGCTGGAGGGAGTGGTGGGTGGGGAGGAGCCTTCTGCTATGCTGTCCAGTCTCTCTTCCCTGTAGCTAGTTAGAAGTAGTCACCAAACAGCCTTGTAAGGACCGAAGGGTCTGTTGCTGTTTGGCTTCCCTTTGTATTCCTTTGTATTCCTTTGTATTATTCCTCCTCCTCTTCCTCCTCCTCCTCCTCCCTTGACACTGATCCATCACTGACATCTTCAACACTATTTTTTTTTTCCATGCTTTGGGGACTTACTCTGCCCTGTTCCTCCTCCTCCTCCTCCTCCTCCTCCAAAGATTTCCAAGACGTTGACTGATTACTGCCTCCTCATCTCCCCCCTCCTCTCCGTCTCCCTTTTCTTCCCATCCTCCTTTTATCAGTTTTCCATCTTTGTCTACCATTTATTTAACCTCTCTCTCTCTCTCTCTCTCTCTCTCTCTCTCTCTCTCTCCTCTCTCTCTCTCCTCTCTCTCTCTCTCTCTCTCTCTCTCTCTCTCTCTCTCCGGCACGTTCAAACTTCTATTTTTAATTTCTTTACCTGTTCTAACGTTCCTCCCACACTTTTTCCCTCCACTTCTTCCTTCTTCCCTCCCTCCTTACACTCTCAACCTTTCTTCCCTCGTTCCTTTAGTCCTTTCCTCCCTACTTATTCAAGTACATATCTACCATTTTTCTCTTCCTTCTTCCCTCCCTCCTTCCTTCCTCCCCAAGAGTCTCAATAAAAAAATTCTCATATAGAACAGTATGATTTTTTCTCCAATACGAGAGAGAGAGAGAGAGAGAGAGAGAGAGAGAGAGAGAGAGAGAGAGAGAGAGAAGAGGAGAGAGAGAGAGAGAGAGAGAGAGAGAGAGAGGAGAGAGAGAGAGAGAGAGAGAGAGAGAGAGAAAGGAAAGAGAACAGAACAGAACAAGAGACATCAAGAGGATAGAAATAAAAAGTTACATGATACAATTTCACACATACAGACACACACACACACACACACACACACACACACACACACACACACACACACACACACTGACCATAACAATAACACAATACGGGCTATACAATGCAAGAGAAGACACTACTACACTCATCCACGTGTTTGTCTCCTTTTGGTTACAGGAAGCCATGTCTCCACCTCGCCATCTCAGCAAAGGCAGTGTACCAGTGAGAGGAATAACGGATAATCTCCACTAATGCCAAGGACGAGAGAGATCCGAGGTAAAGGAGACACTAATTGCCTTCGCTTTTGAGAATGTGAGAATGGGAAGCATGGAGGAGTACAATGGAACAAAAAGGAACAACAAGCCAAAACATATTGTATATTTTGCTCTTTATAAGTGTGTCATAAAAGCTGAGAAAGGACGACAATGACGAGAACAAGAATTTTATCAGTTCACTTCTACTGACATGAGGAGCACGAAGGAACAAAAGAGGAACAAACCATAATGTACTGTACCTTTTTCTCATTAAAGACCAGAAATCAAAAACTACATAATCAAGTCATTAATATATATGTAGAGGAGTGAAGCGAAAGCAATGGATTAACCTATTCTTTTCTGTATATACGATGAGCACGAAAGAACACAAACAATGAATAAATTGCACATTATTGCATATTTTGCTTCTTACAGGGGCGTAGTAAAGAAAAATGACAAAAAAAAACCAAGGGAAGAATCTATTCACTCTTACAGAACACAATGAAGATGAGGACGAGAGATTATCTGTTCAGTACCATAGGCAGTTTTCAAAATTAGATGCACAAATTGATAGAATATATTAACGATAGATAGAGATATAATCTTAGTAAATGACTAACTTAAAAATCAATTCTTGAAACCCCTTCATTACTTATTCACTTTCATAGATAATTTCTAGATTTTTCAATGCACCACGCGTTAGACTAAAAACATTTTAAAACTTAATGTGTTGTATGAGTGATTAAAGATCTTTAGACCCTTTACTACAAAAAGAAAAAAAAAAAAAGTTTATAATGCCTTGGTTCTGAAAGAGTACTTCCGAAAAAAAAATAAAAATACACTACGCCAAACTTCACAAGACCCTCTATTGCCACAAAATAAGCAATAATAATAATAATAGACTTCTGATGCCGTAGTTCTTCAAGAGTAACACTGGAAAATAACACAATCCAAAACTTCACAAGACCCACTTTTTGATTCAAATAAGCAATACTAATAACAGCAATCTGGTGCCGTGTTTCTAAAAGAGTAACTTACTGCTCCAGCCTCAAGTGCTCCCTGGGGAGAGACACAAAGGAGGATATAGTTCCTGCAACAACAAGGAAGTGACTAGGAGCGTATCGTGCTGTCTCCTTCCCTCCCTCTCTCCTCCCGACTTAAGGCTCTCACAGGGTTTGCCGCCACGGTGCTTCTCTTGCTACTTCTTACAGCTAATTGCAAGGTTACTACTCTTATAACTTTCTAAAGTGTTCGTCTCTCTCTCTCTCTCTCTCTCTCTCTCTCTCTCTCTCTCTCTCTCTCTCTCTCTCTCTCTCTCTCTCTCTCTCTCTCTCTCTTTCTAAACCAGGTAGCTGAAAGTTATCAATTTATTTTTTGTTCCTCTAGCTTACTAATAATCTTCCGTTTCTTGTGGTAAAAGTGTCGTTACCTCTCTCTCTCTCTCTCTCTCTCTCTCTCTCTCTCTCTCTCTCTCTCTCTCTCTCTCTCTCTCTCTCTCTCTCTCTCTCTCTCTCTCCTCCCCCCCCCTCTCTCTCTCTCTCTCTCTCTCTCTCTCTCTCTCTCTCTCTCTCTCTCTCTCTCTCTCTCTCTCTCTCTCTCTCTCTCTCTCTCTCTCTCTCTCTCTCTCAAGACAAGACAAGACAACACTTCCAACACTCACTTTGCCTCGTTCCAGCGTTCCAGCCCATTCTTCCAGTGCAATTATCTTCTGTCTCTCTCAAGGGCGGCGGAACACACTCAGCCTCTCTCAGTCTCGGTGTCTTTCCAGGACTTGCACTCTGTCAAGGAGGAAACCATTTTAACTTCGAAATGGCTTTGTTGGAGCCGCAATAGCCTATGACACTCCTCGGGCCCTAAGAGGGTGTTCACGCTGGCCATAAAGCTGTGTGTCCAGTTTTGAGTGCGCTACAGGGAGAGTGACTGACAAAAGGTAGTGTTTTGAAATGTTATGTTCTCTCATAAGGAGTTTTTTTTAAAGGCCACTGTGATGATTAGTCGGGTTCTCTTGGGTGTTTAATTTATGGTTTCATTTATAAGGCAAACTGGTGCTTTCCAGTGTTCTGCTCTCTTATAAGAACTGTTTTCAAAGGCAGCTAAGAGTTAGTTAGGCTCTCAAGGGTGTTGTTCTCAGTGACGTGTTGGGTCCTTATACTAGTACCATTAGAATCATGAAAACATCCTTGGAAATCACTTCAATGTCTACTAAAGCCTCTTGCAATATAGTTGGAAAAGACACCTAAGTGTTTTGAAAAGCCATTTCATATTTTCATGAATTTCCCAGCGATAGTGCTGAATTAAACTTTAAGTATCACTAGTATCATGAAAACATCCTTGAAAATTCCATAATTTCTACAACACCCAGGTAAAAAGTAGTTGTAAAAGACGTCCAAGTGTTTGAGAATACGGTTTCCCCAGCGATAATGTTGAATTCCTCTTTCATCATTAGAATCATGAAAACACCTTTGAAAACTTCAATTATTTCTAATAGAGTCTGTTGTAAAGTAGCCGAGGAAAATTCAGACATTTCAAAGGTACAAGGAAATTGTGCAGTAGAGATGGATAGGAAGCAGAGAAACGCGACATTTTTCAGTGTGTGTTAAACAGTTCAGTGTGAGGGAAAGATGAAAAGGAAGCACAGAAACGCGAGGCTTTTTCTGTGTGTCTGTGCCTCGTACAAGATTTGTGCCGGCATGTGTAGGCAACTCGTCTAAATAATTCCACGCTGACGCTCCGCCGTGACGCAAAGCTTAATCGGATTACACACTCTGAGGCTTCATGATTAAATATATTCAGAAGTTTTCGCCAAGAATATGAGAGCGGGAGAAAATGTGACAGGAAAGATGATGACGATGGTGATGGTGATTCCGGTGGATGTTACCTACGTCTTGTTCTCTGTACCTCCTCCAACTTAATGATAGCACTTCATACCTCCAACACTACTACTCTTCCTTCTACTACTACTACTACTACTACTACTACTACTAATAATAATAATAATAATAATAATATTACTACTACTACTGCTGCTGCTGCTGCTGCTGCTGCTATAACCGTTTCTTTCTACTTAAAATAGTCACACAAATAATAGTAGTAACAACAACACTTAAAAAATCCCCTAGAAAGCAATAAGCCTCAACCCTCAAAATACGGGAAGCGAGAGGCCTGAGGCGGAGATGGGAGGAAAATAAGGTCAACTGGAGGGAGCTGAGGCCAAGACAAAGAGGCAGAGGGAGGTCTGTTAACCTTAGAAGCTGCCCTGCCTACATATCACATTCCTGAGGCTTTTTCACTCCGCCTCAATCTCCTATATTAAATTCTACAGTAAGGGAACCAAGCCACCATCCCTTGAAGGTTAAGAGGTTACTGAAATCTTGGCCAGTTTATCAGGAAGTTGAGAAACACGATGGCTAGTTTCTTCTTGTAAGGTTTATGAGGAAAAAATTATGCTTAGTTATTTATTTTTTTCGTGGGTTTACTAAGGAAGAAAAATGTGTTGAATTATGTATTTTTTCTTGCTTTGCTTTGATTTTGCGTGTTGCTGTTGGGGGTGGTGGTGAAAAGTAAGTAGTTTTAGCAAGGGAAGGAAAAGAAGAAAAAGAGAAGATTGGGAAGAAAGTGAGGGATTGGAAATTAATCTAGGTGGTGGTGGTCTGTGTGTGTGTGTGTGTGTGTGTGTGTGTGTGTGTGTGTGTGTGTGTGTGTGTGTGTGTGTGTGTGTGTGTGTGTGTATTTCCTCTCCACTGCATTTCTCCTTTCCCTCAACCTTCCGTCCTTTCATCTGCTAACAGTCTTACAAAACCTGACCCATGAAAGACTCTTAGCACACTAGAGGACTAAAGACTAATGACAACATACAACACAGATTGAAAAAGAGCATTACGTTACTTGACTTCTAACTACTGCTGTGATAAATCTTCCCTTCGATGCATATGAAGTGCTTTGAGAACTAGAGGTGCTTATGATACAGGGAATTAACTGTACGTATTAGTAAGCATTAATTGACTTCTGACGATCAGTATGATAAATCTTTAAATTCTTCCTTTGGTACATGTGACAAACTCGTGGCATACAACTAGAAGTGCTTATGGTACAGAGAATTCAATGTAGTATTAAGTTTTCATAAGCGTTGTTGTTGTTATTGTTGTTGCAGGATACATACAAGAATTGCTGTGATCCGGAGCGTTGGGTGCACGGGAACGGTACAGAAGGAGGTTATCAAATTTTTATTAAGACTTAAGACTTACGTAAGGTACAAGGAACGCTCTAATATTTAAAAGGTATTGGGTGCAGGAAGGGGGCTTTAGAAATGGGAGTTTTGTGTGCATGTGTTGTGTGAATGGAATTATGATGGGTGTTTTTGAAAGTATTAGGTGTAAAGAAGAGTTTTAATAATATTAGTGTGAATGTATAAATGTACCTGGAAATATAAGAGGAGGAAATTTTAAGAAGAGGGCGTTATAATAATAACCTTTCTGTCAATATAAAGTAGGTGGAATAATAGAGAGTTTTGATAATAATAGTTTTGTGTGAATATAAAAGTCACTGGAACTACTGAGGATATTTCTAAGAGTATTGGGTTAAAGAAACGAGTTAAAGAACTGGGAAAAAAAAATATATGAATTTGATATGTGGATGAAATTATAAAGCGTGTTTTCAAAAGTACTGGAAGCAGGGAAAGGTTTTAGAAATACGAGTTTTGTGCGAATGCGATGTTTTTGTGGAATCAGAGAGAGCGCTTTAAGAGTAATGGGTTCAGGATGGCACTTCAATAATGGAACTTCCGTGTGATAGTTAAATACGAATGGAATTAGAAAGGGAAGGTTTAGAAGGAATAAAACACAAGAGCATTTGGCGCGGATAGATAACAAGAACGTTTGGAAAGCATAGATGATACAGGAACGTTTGAAAATGGGTGAATAGAACTTTCAGAGGGAATAGGTGAGAACAGGAAAGAAATTAACGTTTGGAACGGATAGGTAATAAAGGGACTTTTGGAGAGCAGAGGTGAAAAGAACGATTAAAGGGAATGGGTAAAAAGAGAACGTTTAGTGGGAATGGGTAGCAAGAACGTTTAGTGGGAATGGGTAACACAAGAACGTGGGTAACAAGAACGTTTAGTGGGAATGGGTAACACAAGAACGTTTAGTGGGAATGGGTAGCAAGAACGTTTTAGTGGGAAAGGTAGCAAGAACGTTTTAGTGGGAATGGGTAACAAGAACGTTTTAGTGGAAATGAGTGACACAAGAATGTTAGAATGATTGAAGAGAGAATTTTTCTATGTATATTTTGAACATTTTTAGTTACGAGAGATGATAAAGGTTATATTTTTGAAGGGGATGTTTGCATGATAGTTCTCTAAAGTGCAGTTTTGGTGCAATGAGGAATATAACTGGTCTTTTTATTCAGGCATGTATATACACTTTTTTTTTTATGCGGGAACAGAGGGCAAGGTTAATGGGACACTTTAATGCGCCATAACTGAAATACAGGAAATATTCGGATTTATGAATGTTGAAATGAAAAATAAATCCCAAGGTTTAATGGAGATAACACCTGCTGCTAATTTTTATTTTACCTCCCGTGCACACACGCAAAAGCCAAAAAAGGAAAAAAAAGTAAAAATAATAGATAAAATATACAGGAGGTATTTTTTCCTCTCCCTCAATTTTCCCTCTCCTCTCTCTCTCTCTCTCTCTCTCTCTCTCTCTCTCTACTCTCTCTCTCTCTCTCTCTCTCTCTCTCTTGATCCCTCATTTCCTCTCCTCCCGTTCCCTCCTTTCCCGTTCCCTCCATCCTATCTTCCCCCCTCCTTTTCTCTCCATCATACGAGTGCAAAAGGGGATAATAAATATGAAAATTAGACAAAAGCAGATTTCAAAATATTCATTTGTTAAGTGTTGATGTTGTTCTGGCAGTGGTGGTGGTGGTGGTGGTGGTAATTTTATTATATTCTTGATGGTGATATTGTTGATGATTCTTTTTCTCTCTTCTTCTTCTTCTTCTTCTTCTTCTTCTTTCTTCTTCTTTATCTCCTCTCTTTATCATTTTCTTGCTTATGTTGTTGTTCTTTTCTTCTTCCTCTCCATTTTCTTGTTCTTGTTTTTCATTTCTTGTTTTCTCTTCCCCTCTTTATTTTTCTTGTTTTTATTCTTATTCTTCCTCTTCCTCCTATCTTCTTCCTTCTTATGCTTCCGCTGCCGCCGCTGCGGTTGCTGGTAGTAGTGGCAGTTGGTAATAATGGTGGTGGTGGTGGTGGTGGTGGTGGTAGTAACGGTTGTAGTAGCGGCAGCGGCGGAGGCAACAAACTTATCTCATCTCGCATCGCCCATCGCAAAAACTCCAAATCGAAACCCGAGACATTTTTCCTACCCAGATGATAAGACACACCACACAACACACACACAACACACACACACACACACACACACACACACACACACACACACACACACACAGCGAGGCAGCGAGGCGATGCGAGGCAGGCACTTTTATTAGGAAAGACAAACTCCACAAACCCTCGTATAGTTATAATTAATCACATCCCTCATGCTGGGCCGCGGGCAGAGTAAAGGGCACTTAAGACGACGCAAGTTCTGATTGACTTCCCTCCTTCCCTCCCGGCGCGACTGTAAATATGCCCCAGGATTGCTGATCTGTTACCGATAAGGCTTCCTATTCTGAAACCCCTTGCTCTCTCATCACGACTATTTCCAAACGCCACAGAGATGATTAGCCTGGTTCTCCTGTTAATAATGTAGAATCCATGTTAATCTGTCTCTAGAAATATAAAACACCTTTCAAATCTCGTATAGCTTCAACTAAAGCATTCTGAAAGTAATGGAGGTGCGGCGCAGAAGTGTTTCAAAATACGGTCCAAGACGGTAGATACTTTAAGAGACTCATCACATTGGTCAATTTAAACTTTCAACACCAACTGGAGACATGTGGGATGGTGGAGGATGATGTAGTAGCCTGAGGAACGATGAAGAGGAGAGGGAGAGATAAGGAGAGGGTAGCGTAAAGGGATGCAATAGGAGAGAGGAGGTGCAAGGGAGGAATGAGGAGGGATACACGTCCTTGGGAACACACCGGAGTTTACACGAGACTACAAGCTGATTGTCGCCTCGAACGGCTCTCTCAAAACAGAGCAAATTGGGTTTTCTGGAGATAATGCAACTCGTCGTGGTAGTATCTCTCTCTCTCTCTCTCTCTCTCTCTCTCTCTCTCTCTCTCTCTCTCTCTCTCTCTCTCTCTCTCTCTCTCTCTCTCTCTCTTACCCGGACAACTTAAGATTACGTTGTGTCTTTTATTCATCTTACTCGTATTTCATCATTCTCTCTCTCTCTCTCTCTCTCTCTCTCTCTCTCTCTCTCTCTCTCTCTCTCTCTCTCTCTCTCTCTCTCTCTCCGGAGAACTTAAGATTACGTTGTCTTTTATTTATCTTACTCGTATTTCATCTCTCTCTCTCTCTCTCTCTCTCTCTCTCTCTCTCTCTCTCTCTCTCTCTCTCTCTCTTACCCGGATAACTTAAGATTACGTTGTGTTTTTTAATCATCTTACTCGTTTTTCATCATTCTCTCTCTCTCTCTCTCTCTCTCTCTCTCTCTCTCTCTCTCTCTCTCTCTCTCTCTCTCTCTCTCTCTCTCTCTCTCTCTCTCTCTCCACGGCGGTAAGAGTAAGAGATCAACATAATCAGAGTAATGGCATCACTTCCATCACCACTTCAGGACCCAAACTTTCACGGCTAGCCATCACGACGCAAAGGAGTATTTGGTGTGTCAGCGAACCATATTACCTAACAGTTCTGCACCGCACCTCCACTACTTCCAAAATGTTTTCCAGTTGATGTTACATGGATTTTCAAGGCTGGTTTTACGATTCTACTGACAGATTAACAAGATTTCTACGTTATTAAAAGCAAAAATACCCTTGAGGACATGGCCAATGATCCTTGTGGTCTTTGAAAATAGTCGTGGTGAAAGAGAGCAAGCAAAGCGTTTCAGGATACGGATTCATAATAAGTTACACGGGTTTTAAGCAAGATTACTACATTATTGGAGAAAGCAACACTCCTGAGAATCCAGCTAATCATGTCTGGCCTTCGGAAATGGTCGTGCCGAAAGAGACACAGCAAAGCGTTTCTAAATATGTGTTCATAATAAATGACACGAATTTTTTATGCGTGTTTTGTGATTCTAGCTACAGATAAACAAAATTTGCACACTACTGAAAGAAGAAACACTCTTGAAAACCCGGCTAATCATCTCTGGCCTTAGAAAATACAAGTGGTGAGAGAGAGAGAGAGAGAGAGAGAGAGAGAGAGAGAGAGAGAGAGAGAGAGAGAGAGAGAGAGAGAGAGAGAGAGAGAGAGAGAAAGCGTTTCTGAATACGTTCATGTTACACGAAAGTTTGTGTTTTTATAATTCTAGTGACAGATTAACAAGATTTCTATAAAATGAAAAGCAGACACACCTTTGAGAGCACGGCTAATCATCTCTGGCCTCGGAAAAAAGTCGTGGTGAGAGAGAGAGAGAGAGAGAGAGAGAGAGAGAGAGAGAGAGAGAGAGAGAGAGAGAGAGAGAGAGAGAGAGAGAGAGAGAGAGAAGCATTTCCGAATACACGCCAGCGAATCAAGTCCTTTGCCTCGCCTTTCCCTAGCTGAGGCGAGGCAACGCGACGCGACTCATTTGCCTTGCATTACTGCCGTCAGCCCTCCAGTTGACACAAGCACTGGCGGCCGCACACCCCGGCATTCAAGCAGCGGATCACCACCAAAAGCCCTAAAGCTCAGTAT
Organism: Scylla paramamosain; assembly: GCF_035594125.1. Lineage (NCBI taxonomy): Eukaryota > Metazoa > Arthropoda > Malacostraca > Decapoda > Portunidae > Scylla > Scylla paramamosain. Next base: position 17,396,484 of record NC_087175.1, read on the forward strand.
AGTCAGGTATAGCAGCCCCGTCAAGCCAACACGACCACTTGATGTGTAGGTTATTGCAGTGCAGCGGAGTATTGGTGTGTGTGTGTGTGTGTGTGTGTGTGTGTGTGTGTGTGTGTGTGTGTGTGTGTGTGTGTGTGTGTGTGTGTGTGTGTGTCTGTGTCTGTGTGTGTGTGTGTGTGTGTGTGTGTGTGTGTGTGTTACGGTACAATGTAATGAGTCTAAATATTGCGCTGCTTACTTGTGAGGAGAGAGAGAGAGAGAGAGAGAGAGAGAGAGAGAGAGAGAGAGAGAGAGAGAGAGAGAGAGAGAGAGAGAGAGAGAGAGAGAGAGAGAGAGAGAGAGAGAGAGAGAGAGAGAGAGAGAGAGAGAGAGAGAGAGAGAGAGAGAGAGAGAGTCGGACAGATACAGAATACTGAGAAGATAGCCAGGATACCTTACTTTTGCTTTTCACTCTACTTATATATGATTAGGTACCTAAGCTTGATTATTGCCTCTTACATACCAGTACTCCTTCATCTTCCTCGATCCTTTACACAATGCTCGCCAGTTATAAAGAAGTAACATAATACCACACACACGGTTACGAGTGATGATGTAAGTAATAAAATGACACTTTAGTACCAAGTCGGCAGCAAATTAACAATATTCCTGCCTGACAACAAAAGAAGGGAAGGAAAGTCACATAATTCTCTTGTGGATTTCATTGTACGCTCTCCTTGGCTATTAGTAATGGAGCAGATCATAGATTATTAGGAGGAGCAAAATGACAATATCGGTCCAAGGTAACAAAGAAAAGGATACTCATATATAATACACTCGTGGTTTTCAATGTTCAGTCTCACTCATTAATTCCTTCCACCGCGAGAAGCCGAACTCCAGGCCAGTCAACTCTGAACCTTCACTCAAACATGCCATACTTTTTGCTGGCTCTCCACATACCCCGGTGTAAATGTGTTTTGACACCATACGAGCAGCCATGTACGTGGGGAGTGGGGGTAGGGGGCGAGGAGTGGCTTGTACGATAGAAAGCCTGGAACTGACTGCCCTAGACTCCGGTTTCCAAGGGGAGAAGGAAGTACTAGGTGCAACTGTACATAATTCTTGGCAATGTGACCGACGATGAAAGAGAAAATATTCAATCTGAACCTTACAATGTTATAATACACTGCAGCATTTTCTGTATACACTATATGGCAACGCGACCAGCGATGCATAAGTAGACAAAAAAAGATTATCTGTACCTTAAAATGCTATATGAAAACGCACACGGACTTTATTTCATCACATCAATCATAGAAAGGCCCTTCAAATCCTCTATTATTTCCGGGTATCGAAGAAGTGAAATAAACTCGATAAGAACTGTAGAATATTATACGAAACACCGCGGCCTATACTGCATCACATGGGTCATACTAAAAAGCCCCTCAAAACCTTTGTAGGTTCCACTCCTTGATAGCGTGACTTAGTGATGCAAGAGCAGATGAGACAATAAGAAACTTAGAATATTATGAAGTTAAAGCGGCATTTACTGTACCACATAAATCATGAAAAAAGTTCTTCAAATCCTTTACAGCTTCCACTCTTTGGCAACGTGACCAGCGATGCGAGACGAAAAAAAAACTCGATATAACGTTCTAATCCTTAAGAGAAATACATTTACAAGACCCCCTGCCACACAGCTCACTTCAGAGGCTCAGCAGGGGGAGAATACATCGCGGATCGGCTGTGTACAACTCCTGCCTCTTGCTGCCCTCCATTCTCACGGCGGGAGGGAGGAGAGCCGCCGCTCCAGCCCAGTATTCTGAAACGCTTCGCTCTCTCACCGGAACTATTTTCAAAGGCCACAAAGATGATGAGGCGGGTTCTAAAAGTGTTTCTGCTGTTAATGATTTAGAAATTTTGTTAATCTGCCACTAGTACCATAAAAGCACTCTCTAGAAATTCGCGTAACTTTAATTAGAGGCCTGTATTCTGAAACGCTTTGCTTTCTCACCAGGGATATTTCCAAAGGCCACACAGATAATTAGCCCGGTTCTCAAAAGAGTGTTTCTCTTGTCAAAAATGTAAAACTCTTGTTAATCTGTCACTAGAGCCATATAAAAAGTTCTTAAAAACCGTGTAACTTCAATTATAATTCCTTAATCTGAAACGCTTTGCTCTCTCACCACGACTATTTTTTGAGGTCACGGGTTCTCAAAAGTGTTTTTCCTGTTGATAATGTAGAAACTGTTTTAACCTGTCACTAGAACCAAAAAAATAAGTAAAAACCGTCTAATTTCACCAGTACTGTTTCCAAAGACCACAGAGGTCATTAACTGTGTTCTCAAGAGTGTTTTTTCTCTTTTCATAATGTAGAACTCTTGTTATTCTGTCACTTGAACCGTAGAAACACCCTTAAAACACATGTCACTTCTACTAAAGCCTTTTGAATGTAATGGAGGTGCGGCGCGAAAGTGTTTTAGAATATGGTCCCAACATGTGCCAAGCTTCCCTTCACTGATGCAGGAAGGGAGAGCGGCGGCCAGTCCTCCAGTCCAGGCCGCTGTATATTTGGCTGGAGGGTCCTGGAGTGCGACGAGCTGCCCAACAAATCGAGGCCAGTGCGGGGAGTGCGAGGGCGAGGGAAAAGATGAAGTGGTGGATGTATTCATGAAAGGCAAACTGGATATTCTGTCCATGCTTGAGACAAAGAGGGAGGCGCACAATGGCCGCTCTTGAATACCTGGCCACGCTGCTCCTGCCTCTCCCCCGCTCGCCCGCTCCCCCGGCTTGCTCGCTCCAGAAGGGCTCCCTAACGAACGCCCGCCCAAATTTCGAGGATGGCCGGAGGTGCACTCTATACATGGTACTGGCAAACGTGCCCATGCAAACGCATACGCAAGCATACGCACGCACGCATACACGCGCGCGCGCGCGCACACACACACACACACACACACACACACACACACACACACACACACACACACACACACACACACACACACACACACACACACACACCAACTGTCGATAAATGTCAGTTTTCAGCTGGTAATCAAATTAAATAATTAAGTTTCCCTATTTAAACGTACATTTTCAATCTCCCTACTGCCATGTCAAAGTTTATTATTATCAGTTATTATTATTTATTACTATTATTATTATTATTATTATTATTATTATTATTATTATTATTATTATTATTGTTATTATTATTATTATTTTTATTATTATACATGCAACGTTAATATCTTCACTGAAAAAAAAATAACTGCATCTTTACCATTCTTTACACGATAACCTACAGCAAAAAAGAAACAAGAGGAAGTATCACCACTAGCACAATACATACTCGTCTTTCCGTTAATAATCCCTAGCCCAAATTTCCTAACAAGTACAGACAGGCGGGTATCGAAGAAAAAAAAAAAACGAACTCACAAACTATTCCTGCTATCTCTCCTTCCATCACTATTCCGCCCACTTTACATATGACATATCTCAGGTCTCTTCTTTGATAAATTTAAAAAATTCTCGTCCTGATTTAGTTATTCGGCCTTTCGTCACTATTCCATCCACCTTACTAATGCAAGGCTTACCCAGCGGTACTACCGGCACGTGTTAAGCCCATATTCTGAAATAGTTCCGATTCCAGCTTCACTGAAAAGGCTTTAGTTGAAGGGAAACGGATGTTTTTATAGTTCTATTGACATATTAACAAGATTTCTATATTAATAAGAAGAGAAACACTCTTGAGAACTTGGCGGCCTTAGCAAATAGCTGTGGTGATAGAGCAAAGTGTTTCTAAACAATGGCCTTAGTCTACATCTAATAAGACAACACTTAGGTACATATACCATGATACATAAAAAGAAAAATACCTCTTATGACTTATGACTTCCCTTCAAGGTTAATGAATTAGTGCGGTAAAACATTACAGCAATTTTTTTTTTTTTTTTTACGATACCGCAGAAAGGCAGAAAGGCAGAAAAAAAAAGATTAAGTAGTTTATAAAGATTTTTATATAAGTAACTTTCTATTTCCCTAGACTTATTCAAATTAACAGCCTTTTGCTGATATAGTCTTGTAAGGATAATATTCAAATTACTTTCCATAGAGAGAGAGAGAGAGAGAGAGAGAGAGAGAGAGAGAGAGAGAGAGAGAGAGAGAGAGAGAGAGAGAGAGAGAGAGAGAGAGAGAGAGAGAGAGAGAGAGAGAGAGAGAGAGAGAGAGAGAGAGAGAGAGAGAGAGAGAGAGAGAGAGAGAGAGAGAGAGAGAGAGAGAGAGAGAGAGAGAGCAATACTGACTTTGTAATTTTTAAGGTGCATAACTATTTAAGAGAATAGTACAAACGATAAGTTTTTACAAAGTTGTGTGTGATTATTGGAAAAATTGTTGCGGCTGTTATTACTGCTATGATAGTAGTACAAGTAGTATAATTAACAGAAGTAAAGCAGTAGGAATATTAACAGTAATCGTAAAGCAGTAGTAACAGCAATAACAGCAACAGTAGCAGTAGTAAGTGTCAGGGTATTCGCGGCCCAAAGATTAATCTCTTCTTGCTGTGGGTTCGAACAGTACAAAGAGAGCGGCGAGGGAACACATCTGTCCTGGTCCCAAGCCTCCAGCAGGGAGCCCAAGATGTCCCCGCCAGAATGATCACGCTGGTCCTCCAATGCCTAAAGGCTTTACACTACACTCTCTGGAAATTATAATAGTGTGAAACTCTTTCACTCCTATAAAGCACAACTTTCCTTTATTAACCACTCTGAGACATCCTTTCTTGTTTTGAAGCCACCTCGCTATTCTACACTAATCCCTTCACCGCATTTAAGTATACGAATACAAGTTTAACTCTTGAACTGCTATTTGTCACATCTTTCCTTAATTACTAACCGCTCTGAGACACCTTTTCGTGTTCTAGAGCCACATACAAACAATGTACACTGTGTAAATGCAAAATATATTAACTTTTATCATCTTCTTTGTTGTAGATACTAATAAAAATTTCATGCATTACTTTTAGTGCTGTGAACTGCTACATTAAAACATGTGGAAAAAAGGTTGTGTATTAAATGCGTTTTATTTTGCTGTTGTAATACAGCGCGAAAAGTGCAAGCCCTATAAAACAGTAAAAGCAAGCACAAGGAAATAAGAATGTGTGTAAAAAGCTTTTGTTTTTTTTGCTTGAATTAAAACAATATAGTGAGAAGACCACATATTATTTTCTGTACTCTTTTCGTGGGATAAAATCGGTACCAGAAAACGAAATCTGATGCTTGCATATGCGAAAAAAGAAAACTGGAAATATGAAAAAATCACACTACACAATCGAATTTTAAGATTTTTTTCAAGGAAAGGAATGTGTGTGTGTGTGTGTGTGTGTGTGTGTGTGTGTGTGTGTGTGTGTGTGTGTGTGTGTGTGTGTGTGTGTGTCTGTGTGTGTGTGTGTGTGTACAAAGGAACATTCATGGGATGTGATAGCTCATTAATAATACGGCAATACAGATAAAGGTAGAAATCCATACAAAAATGAGGCACGAAGAAAACTAATAACATAAAAGGAATATAACATCGCAATAACACTTTGAAATAAACACCGCAAAAATCCAACACAACAGCTTACAATGGAAAACGTAACGCGTTTAATACGCAAATTGGAGCAGAGAAAATGGACACGGATTTTTAAGGGTGTTTTTTTTTTTTTTTTTTTTTTTTTTTAGTGGTGTTAATCTACATTATGGACAGGTAAAACACTCTTCAGAACCGGGTTAGTCACCACTGTTAGCTTTGAAAATAGCCTTGGTGAGATAACAAAGCTTTTCGAAATACGGGTCTCTAGTTGAAGTTACACAGGTTTTTAAGGATGTGTTTACAATTTTAGTGACAGATCAACAAGATTTCGACATTATGAACAGGAGCAACATTCATGAGAAACGTACTAGTCATAATGTGGCCTTTAAAAATAGTCGTGGTGAGAAAGCAAAGCGTTTCTGAGTAGTTTGTCGAGTGAATGCTGCTCTCCACAACCACCACATCCATCACACAATCCTACGCTACCGAGGCTCTTCAACCTTCACCATCTCCCCGCTCTGACCACTGAAAGGAGATACAAAGTGCAATGGAACGTGACGGGGTGGTGATAGGGAAGTGATGGGAGCGCTTCGGTACATTAGAATTCGTCTCGTATTACTCCATGTTATTAGTGAAGGGAATGTGACTAAGAGTGAATATTTTTTGTGATTAAAGCCGCTATCAGTGTCATGTCTCCTCTCCTAAACACTCACACTTTGCAGCACTAACTTTTTCACTAATGCAAGGGTTATCAGTATCTTCACTCACAGCGGTAAAGATGAAGAATAAACAAACTTGATATTCAAAAAGGAAATAGAAGGAAAGAAAGAAAAAGAGGAAACTAAAATCTAAAAAGCACTGAGCGAAAAGCGAGAAATATACTAAAAAATTAAGCTTTGGAGGAAAGAAAACTTTGCAAAAGATCTAAAAACAGAGGAAAGGAAAAAAACAAATCTCTGGAACATTGATAAGCGTTTAAGTCGATGAAAAAGCAAAAAATTATACCGTCATTGTCACTTGTAAATATAGAAATAATAATTAACTAAGTAAGGTTACAGGAGAGAGAGAGAGAGAGAGAGAGAGAGAGAGAGAGAGAGAGAGAGAGAGAGAGAGAGAGAGAGAGAGAGAGAGAGAGAGAGAGAGAGAGAGAGAGAGAGAGAGAGAGAGAGAGAGAGAGAGAGAGAGAGAGGGGGCGGGGGTGGGTTGACACATAATAAGAGAAACAAGTAAATCATACGTAAATTTGGATTAAAAATAATCAAAATACAATAAAAGTTATAATAATGATAATAATAATAATAATAATAATAATAATAATAAAAATAATAATAATAATAATAATAATAATAACAACAACAACAACAACAACTACAACAACATTGCACAAACTTTGCTCTCTCTCTCTCTCTCTCTCTCTCTCTCTCTCTCTCTCTCTCTCTCTCTCTCTCTCTCTCTCTCTCTCTCTCTCTCTCTCTCTCTCTCTCTCTCTCTCTCTCTCTCTCTCTCTCTCTCACTCTGAGACAGACAAAAGGAAAAACAGACTGAGAGACAGATACATAGACAAACAATGACAAAAAAAAAAGATTTAAAAAAATAGATACAGACAGTCGGCAAGACAGACACAAACAGAAAAAAAAAAGAAACAAATACACACAGACAGATACAGAAACAGATTTTCGGAGACACCCAGCCAGCCAGACAACCAGACATAGACAGACACACTCAAAGACAGACAGTGATCAACATAGACAAACACTGGCAAATAGAAACACACGGAGAGACACAGAGGCACAAAGCAGCGGACAGAGAAGCAGAGACCAACAAACACAAACACACAAAACAATACCCACTGAACCTGAGATATTTCAATTCAAAGAGCTAAAATGTTTAATATATTTACACAACTTTACATTAAAAAAAGGGCGGATAGACTGTACACAAAACGAGACACAGACAAGATAAACAAAGAGAGGCGGTGCAATATTGTGCCGGTGACAGTGCTGAAAAAAAGGTGACAGCAATAACAGAAATTCTCGTAAGGGTGAAGAGAAAGGCGAGAAATTGAGCAGAGTGAGGGAAGGGAACGGTGAGAAAGACGAGAAGGATATGAGACTAGAATATGAGGAAAGAGTTGAGAGGAATACAGCGAGATGAGAAAGAGAAAGAGGGAATAGAGTGAAGATAGAGAGGATGAGCGAGAGATTAAGCAGAAGGAAATAATGAAAGGTGAGAAATTTGGGAGAGCATACACGAGGAAGGAGTTATGAGGGACGAAAGAGGAAGTAGAAAAAGGCAAAGAATGAATTACGTATCACAGGAACAGAAAGCGAGATAGAGAAGAGAAAAGAGAGATTACAGAAAAGTAAAAAGAAAGGATTGGTGAAAAAAAAATATATAAAAGGAGGGAGTGAATAGAGGAAAGTAAAAGAGAAAGAAAAGTAGAATAATAAAATGTAGTGGCTAGGGAAACTGCAACAGAGAGAAAGAGAACAGGAAAAGGAAGGAAAAAGATAATAAGTATGAAGTAAGCCGATAAACGAAGGTGAGGAAAGTGATGACGACTGAATTATGATAAATATATATAGAGAGGGATAAAAAAAATAAAAAAAAGGAGACAGCAGAATAAAGAAAAGAAAAAGACAGGTTACCTCAGTATTATGAAAGTGTAAGCACAAATTACGAGAAAATTTGGAAATGAGAGAAAAAACTTTGACGGCAGAGAAAAAGAGAGCATATGTAATCAATGAGCAATGAGGTAAACAGAAAATTAATGAATAAAACATGAATGAATAAGGAAAAACAGGGAAACGAAAATATACAGATAGATCAAAAGGAGGCAAAATACGAGAATAAAGTAATTAGTAGCTGGTGAAATGATAAGCAGATCAAAAGGAGGCAAAACACGATTATAAGGTTAGAGACAGCTGGTGAAATGATAAGCAGAAAGACTGAGAGCAGAAGTAAAGGGAGAAGCAATGACATGCCACATGGAGGAGTAAGCAGCCGAAACAGATGACGGAGTGCTATATTCTGAAACACTTCTTCCTGCACCTCAATGCTTTCAAAAAACTTTTAAAAATTATACGATTTCTTATGGATTATTTTGTGATTTTAGTTACAGAATAGGAGGATTTCTACATCATTAATAGTAAAAAAGAGCTAATTATCTGTGTGGCCTCTGAAAATAGTGATGACAGAGCAAAGTATATCTGAATACGGGAGGAAAATCTGCTGACACGTGACATAATAAAAGACTCAACAAAAATTTATATAAACACACTGGGATACTAGGAAATTAATATAAAAGGGCCTACAAGATAAAAGGAGAGAGAGAAAACCAACAGCTGTGGAGAGGAGAGTTCAGGTGCAAGAACAGCATAAAGATATAAAATAAAGTATAAAATAAAGTATAAAATAAAGTATAAAATGTGATATAATGTGGAGTGCGAACAGTGTCTGGTTCGTCATATTGTTATTTTATTCTCCTCTATATTGCTGCAGGATTCACTTGATAATTTTTTTAACTTGTTGTATTTATTTAATTCTTTGATTTATTTCGTTTATATCTTAATGTTTTATCTTTCCATGCCGAAAGAGAGAGAGAGAGAGAGAGAGAGAGAGAGAGAGAGAGAGAGAGAGATACAACGGAGGAATAGGTGGCATATGAAAAATCAACCTTTACATAAAGAAATTAGAAAGAAAAAAAAATTGAACAGCTTCTGCGAAATGGAAACATGACAGAAGAAAATACGATATGTAATAGAAAAGAATATTCCATTACAAAATAAGAATAAAAAGTTCACTGTACTTAATAAAAATACAGAACATTTGAGAAAGCTTCTGTGAAATTAATATAACTCTTTAGTAAATGTATTCAGATGAGGAAAAAAAAAATATCACACCAGGAAATAAATAAAAGATCCTAGGATTATAAAACACGTTGAAACATAAATGAACAGAGAAGCAGAGATGCATACATTTTCCGGCAGCTTCCGAGAACTAGACACAAGACTAAAGTGGGTATAGTTTACAAAGACAATAATACGACAAAAAATAAATAAATAAATAAATAAAAAAAAATAAAATAAAATAAATAAATAAATATAAAAAAAGATAAATAAATAAATAAAATAAAATATAAATAAATAAATAAAAAATTGCTGCAGAATTTACATGACAGCTCAATCTATCACCAGTTTTACTTATAGAATTTCACCTTCCGGGAAATGGACAGAAAACCAAAGTGAATATAGTTTACTGTATAAAAGATATGCTAAAGTGGGTATAGTTTACAAAGACAATAATACGACAAAAAATAAATAAATAAATAAATAAAAAAATAAATAAATAAATAAATAAATATAAAAAAAGATAAATAAATAAATAAAATAAAATAAAAATAAATAAATAAAAAATTGCTGCAGAATTTACATGACAGCTCAGTCTATCACCAGTTTTACTTATAGAATTTCACCTTCCGCGAAATGGACAGAAAACCAAAGTGAATATAGTTTACTGTATAAAAGATATGCAAGAAAATATAATAATAAAATATATTGCTATATAATGTACTATACAACATAATCTATATCACTCGGTTTACTTTTTTTTCATTTAATATTCGCTCACAGTGTTACACGCAGCCTTTCCTCAGGGAGAGCTACAGAGAAACCAGTGGAGCCTAAGAAATATAATGTAAAGAGACCAGTGTAGTGTAAGAAGTATATTACAAACGAGGATGAGTAAGTGATGCGACAACTGACTGAGAGACGTAAAATAAGTAAAAATTCAATAGAAAAAGTATATGTATAACTCAATAGCAAAAGGGAATCAACTTAATAGAGAAAAGGATAAGGCTCAATTAAAGGTATATCATTAATTTGTGAACTGTTCATGTTGACAAGTAGTTGGGTTTAGGAACATAAGAACATAAGAAATAGGGGAAGCTGCAAGAAGCGACCAGGCTTACACGTGGCAGTCCCTGTATGAAACACACCTACCTATTTCCATCTGCTATCCCCATCCATAAACTTGTCTAATCTTCTCTTAAAGCTCTCTAGTGTCCTAGCACTAACTACATGATTACTGAGTCCGTGCCACTCATCTACCACTCTATTTGAGAACCAATTTTTTTTCCTCTCTTTCCTAAACCTAAATTTTTCAAGCTTGAATCCGTTATTTCTTGTTCTACCCTGGTTGCTGATCCTAAGAATTTTGCTTACATCTCCCTTGTTATAACCCTTATACCACTTAAAGACTTCTATCAGGTCCCCTCTTAACCTACGTCTCTCTAAAGAATGTAAATTGAACAGCTTCAACCTCGCCTCGTAACAAAGGGAGGAGTTAGGATTCTTTTAATCTCTAACGTTTCGGCTGAATAGCCATCCTCAGAGAGACTGATTTACATGAGTGAAAACACACTATTTATAACAACATACAAAATGTTCTCATTTGACATTCGTACAGAGTATTGCCATCTTGGCGTGTACCTCACCTAATTTTATTTTTAGTCAGTGGCATTATCCGCCTACGTGACGAGCCTTTACTGAGGATTTTCCTTGTACCTGACCTGAGGGCCAATCTGGCGGAATTACCCAACACAAGGTACTGGCCATGGGATCCCCTCTAAGTGCTGTTATGGCATGGAAACACTAGAGACTGATAACTTTATAAGAATAATGGGTAGAGGCTCAACGTGGCTTAGGTATGTTGATGATGTGCTAGTTATAGTCCCAAAGGGCACGAATATAAATAATAAGTTAACATTGCTTAACAAAGTCCATAAGGATATCCAATTTACGGTGGAAGAGGAATAAGACAATAGATTACCTTTCCTAGATACAATAATCTGGAGGGAAAAAGAAGAAGTCAGTTTTTCTGTTTACAGAAAACCCACCAATAAGGACGATTTCATTCACTACCTTTCAGCCCACAGCATGAGAGTCAAATCTGGTGTGATTATTGGTTTTTACTTAAGAGCGTTCAAAATTTGCAGCAACAACTTCCTAGAGCAAGAAATACGATATGTCATATCAACTTTCAAAAAGCTGGGTTATCCTGAAGGGCTCCTTGTTAGGCTTAAGAATAAGGCAAAGAAAATAACAACTGAAAACAAAGAAAATAAAGATCCCTGTACAACCAGCGAAAGAGAGACAAGAGATATGTGTACCAAATTCGGACAAGGCTTCCATAATTAATAAATATTTATCTAAAACAGGATTAAAAATAGCAACATTAGCGGGAGAGAAATTTGGTGAGCCAGCGAGGACTAAAGAGACTGGACTTGTTAATAATAACAGCGTAGTGTACAGCATACCATGCAAAGGTTGTACAAAGCAGTACATAGGAGAAACAGGCAGGGGACTTAAAACAACAATAACAGAGCATAAGAAAGATGTTTTAAAACACAACACATCAAACTCCCTTGTATTGCACATAGAAAAATGTAAACACCTACCAAAATGGGAAGAGGCTAAAGAAATTAAAGTTGGATTGAAGAAAAGAATGAGAAAAGCTATAGAGGCAGCCCTCATAGCAACTAGGGAAGTCATTAACCACAGAGAAGGTTTAATCAGGTGGGCGGGTAATTCCGCCAGATTGGCCCTCAGGTCAGGTACAAGGAAAGTCCCCAGTAAAGGCTCGTCACGTAGGCGGATAATGCCACCTGACTAAAAATAAAATTAGGTGAGGTACACGCCAGGATGGCAATACTCTGTACGAATGTCATATGAGAACATTTTGTATGTTGTTATAAATAGTGTGTTTTCACTCATGTAAATCAGTCTCTCTGAGGATGGCTATTCAGCCGAAACGTTAGAGATTAAAAGAATCCTAACTCCTCCCTGGGTGTATATCACTCATTATAACAAAATTGCCGACAACCAAATGGAAAATGAAAAGAAAGAAAATTCTGTAAAGAATCAAAAGAAAACTTAATAGAAAAAAAGTGATATAATTTAGTATAAAAAATAATAAAAAATCAATAAATAAGGAATGCAAGTTAACAGAGGAAATATATACGATTCAATTAAAAAGGGATATAATTTAAAAGACAAAATAAAAAAATCAAGAAAGGATGTAAGTAAATAGAGCATATATATATATATATATATATATATATATATATATATATATATATATATATATATATATATATATATATATATATATATATATATATATATATATATATATATACACACACACACACACACACACACACACACACACAACCAACCAATCTCTGGTAGGTACGGGGTACGAGAAAGATTTAGGAGTTATAGTTAGCTCTGAACTCCGTCTAGGGAAACAATGCATAGAAGCCAGAAATAGGGCAAATAGGGTACTAGGATTCATTTTTAGGAGTGTTAAAAGTAGAAGGCCGGAAGTAATATTAAAGTTATATTTGGCGCTGGTCAGACCTCATCTAGACTACGCTGTGCAGTTCTGGTCCCCACATTACAGGAAATATATAGGTATATTAGAATCAGTACAGAGGAGAATGACTAAAAGGATACAGGGGATGAGGAGTATTCCTCACGAGGCGAGACTGAATTTGTTAAATTTACATTCTTTAGAAAGACGTAGGTTAAGAGCGTATCTGATAGAAGTCTTTAAGTGGTATAAGAGTTATAACAAGGGGGATGTAAGCAAAATTCTTAGGGTCAGCAACCAGGGTAGAACAAGAAATAACAGGTTCAAGCTTGAAAAATTTAGGTTTAGGAAGGAGATAGGAAAAAATTGGTTCTCAAATAGAGTGGTATTCAATGGAAGGAAAGAGAAGTAGAGACAAAAAATATCGAATAGCTTCTGTGAAATCGATGCAACGTTCGAGTGAATGTTATATCTGAATGAATGTTATATAAACAAAAAAAAATAAAATAAAATCTCAGATGAAAATATTAAATAAAACTCATGATAAAAAAAAAAAAAGATAGAGCTAGATTGGAATGAAAAGAACAATCACACACACACACACAAAAAAAAAAAAACACTCAGGGACACTGGAGATCAAACTGAAGTAAATGTGGTTGACAGTGCAAAAATAAGATCAGAGGGAAACCGTGAGAAAAAGGGGAAAAAATAATGGAGAAAAAATAATACTCCATGACATATATGATGATAATACTTAGAAAAAAAAAATGACGAAAAACAAACTGTGAAGTGAAAAGATCAAAGTGCACGTGAGTTTTATAGAAAAAAAAGTAAACTCAAAGGAAAACGAAGGAAAAATTTAGTAAAACAACTCCCATAAAATATTGACACAGAAAAGCTTTACGTCACGAAATGTTTCACCGGAAAATATCAGATGGAGTAAAAAATAATAAATAAATAAAAATTATTTATATATATATATATATATATATATATATATATATATATATATATATATATATATATATATATATATATATATATATATATATATATATGGGTTTAGGAAAGGGGATAAAAACCCAGGGAGGGGTTAGGATTCTTTTAATCTCTAACGTTTCGGCTGAATAGCCATCCTCAGAGAGACTGATTTACATGAACTGAACTAAGTAAAGTAAAGATGGGTGAAGTAATTTAAGAGTGTTTATTGCTGAAGGAAAAGGTAAGAAATAAAAGAAGGAAAGTAAGAGATAAAAGTTTGTGGGCAAACCACGTTGCTATTTTTGTGACTACATAATGTAGGTTTGTGTGGCTCGCTTCTTCATTTATGTATCTAGGTTTAGACTCCCCAGCCTAGAAGGTTGCTTTTGTTGTCTGGGATGTGCTTGTGTGAGTGGAGGTGTTATAAGTGTATCTGTGTACTTGTTCGTGCAAGTGTGGTACTACGCTGTAAGTCATTGTCGTGTGAGTAGTGTATTGCAAATGTTTATGTTGTTTCATGTATTAATGTGAGTATTCGTGTGTCTGTTGTTTGTATGGATAATTTCTATTTTTTTTTTTTTTTTTTTATTATTTATTTATTTATTTATTTATTTATTCTTACATATACATATATACACACATACATATACATATACATATACATATATATACACACACATATACATACATATATACATACACACACACACATACATATACATATATATATATATATATATATATATATATATATATATATATATATATATATATATATATATATATATATATATATATATAAATATATATATATATATATATATATATATATATATATATATATATATATATATATATATATATATATATATATATATATATATATATATATATATATATATATATATATATATATATATATATATATATATATATATATATATATATATATATATATATATATATATATATATATATATATATATATATATATATATATATTTTTTTTTTTTTTTTTTTGTATTTATTTTTTTTCTATTATTTATTTATTTTCTTAATTATTTATTTTTATTTATTTATTTTTTTTTTCCACTGACAAAACACAACTAACAACAATATCGGTCCCTAACATCAAGATATCAGTGATGAATTTCATATTGTGTATATACAATTTCCTATCATGAGCATATCCTTTACCTTCATTCATTTACTTTACATCTCTCTTTCTTTCTGTATCTTTACCCATGTTATCTAAGTGTTGCATTGATATTATTTATATGATTTTTCTCTTTTGCAGGTTTTTGGCTGTTGCTGTTGTGTCCAATGTGGTGAGTAAAAGACATTGCTCAGGATTTGCTCGGCACCCTCACTCCGTCCGCTGCCAGCTGCCGCAAGCATAGACTGGGATGTACCTCCCCTTGCCAGGGCGGGTCCTGTGGTTTTACTGGGAGCTAACTCTCCACCTGTTTTAACATACCGCCCCGACAGCTCAGGGCGCAGAGTAGAGTAAGTGTGACGCGAGTTTGATGAGTTAGGTTTCTCAGTGGAGATGATTTACATGTATGATCATGTATGATTTACATAAGTGAAAACACACTATTTATAACAACATACAAAATGTTTTCATTTGACATTCGTACAGAGTATTGCCATCCTGGCGTGTACCTCACCTAATTTTATTTTTAGTCAGGTGGCATTATCCGCCTACGTGACGAGCCTTTACTGGGGACTTTCCTTGTACCTGACCTGAGGGCCAATCTGGCGGAATTACCCGCCCACCTGATTAAACCTTCTCTGTGGTTAATGACTTCCCTAGTTGCTATGAGGGCTGCCTCTATAGCTTTTCTCATTCTTTTCTTCAATCCAACTTTAATTTCTTTAGCCTCTTCCCATTTTGGTAGGTGTTTACATTTTTCTATGTGTAATACAAGGGAGTTTGATGTGTTGTGTTTTAAAACATCTCTCTTATGCTCTGTTATTGTTGTTTTAAGTCCCCTGCCTGTTTCTCCTATGTATTGCTTTGTACAGCCTTTGCATGGTATGCTGTACACTACGCTGTTATTATTAACAAGTCCGGTCTTTTTAGTCCTCGTTAGCTCACCAATTTTCTCTCCCGCTAATGTTGCTATTTTTAATCCTGTTTTAGACAAATATTTATTAATTATGGAAGCCTTGTCCGAATTTGGTACACATATATACCTCTCTCTTTCGCTAGTTGTACAAGATCCCTGTACAACAAGTTCAGGGAATGCGTGAGACTCCTCCTGGTAAGAGTCACGTTCACCAGCAGCTCGCCAACACGTGTCCTAATGTAACCGAAACCCCGGGAATCGTTTCAGGCAGAGAGGAAGACAAAAAGATGAGTGCACAGTGGCAAAACGAGAGGAAAATATCGAGTGAGGCAAAAATAAAGACACAGAGGAAGGAAGACAGCGAGACAAAATGTGCATCAAATAGTGAAATAATGAGGGCAGTATTGAGTAAGGAAAAGAGAATAACATAAACGAAGGTACACAACGAGGCAAAAAGTGAACCAAATAGTGAAACAATGAGGAGGGTATCAAGGGAAACAGAATCAGGCTAAGAGAAAAAAAAATATAAAGAGAAAGGAAGAAACATAGTGAGGCAATAAGTGAATGAAATAGTGAGACAATGAGGAAGGTATCAAGTGAGGCAAAGAATGAGCTATGCAGTGAGGAATAGATTGAAACTAGAGAAGAAGACAGAGTAAAGTAATAAGTGAAGCAAAGAGTAAGGGCCTTGAGTTTGGTAAGGTGTGAAGCAAACAGGAAGGAATAGACTCAGGCAGATAAGAAGGCAATGACAAATATTTCCCTAATTAGATTTTCCTCTGCATAAATAACCTTTTTTTTTAAATCTTGTATTTCTTCAGTGGTAAAACTTTTCATCTTAATCAAGCATCTACCTCTACATAAGTTTTGATGTTATTGTTTCTGTCTTGTGTCTTTATTTTAAGTCATTACATTATATTTTATTCACTTATAATCTCAACCATTTTTTTTTTCATATCTTTCCCACTGCTATTTTGTTTATTTATTTATTTTTTCTTCATATCTTCCGAAACAAAACTTTCAATTTTACACAAGTATCTTTCCCAGCAAAAATGTTCGTGTTATTCTTTTGTCTTATATCTTTATCTTATATCATTATATTATCATACCATCTGATAACACGTCCCGCATTTTTACCATTACATATTCGCCGTGTTATTTTATTTATTTATCTATTTCTACTTCTTATCTTCCCAAGCAAGACTCTTATGCCTTTATTTTATATCATTACATTTTTTTTTTCATCTTATAGCATCTCCAATAGTTTTTTTTTTTATTTCACATTCCAGCTGAACTATTTACCTCATAAATCCATGTGAAACTTTCTCATATTTTCCTAAAAAAAACATTTTATCTTACACAGGAATCTTCCCTAACAAAATTTCCATCTTACATTAATATCTTGTCTTACAAAACTTTGAATCTTGCACGGATATCCTCCCTTGCATAACTTTTAGTCTTAAAAGAGTATCTTCCCTAAAAAATAATAAATAAAAAAAAATTGACTTTATCACTTCCTCCCAGACGATCTGATCCCATATGGCCTGGTGTGTCCCTCTGATCCACCCCTCAACTCTTAAATCACTAGCCTCTCAGCAAACTCTCATCACCACCGAATGGCCCACACCACTTGCACCCTGCCGGCGAGGAGTGAGGCCAGTCAGTAATGATCCTCGCATCACGACAGGCAATGGAAAGTCTGTTAATTATTTGAGAAGAGAGAGGAAAATGTATCTGCCACTTAATGACTGAGAAAATCTGTTCTTTATTCTTTTGACTTAATATTTGCAGTTTTGTTTTTTCACAATCCTGAGAAAATCAATGCTGTGAAAACCTTGAGAAAATAAATCCTGAGCAAATCAATCATTATTATAAGTTAATATTTTTTTTTCTTGTTTTACTTTAGGTTTTCTCCAGTTGGTTTCTTTCTTCACGTGCCAAAAATCTGATCTCATTTGATTTGATTTTTTCTATTTGTGACTTCTATGCATACTAAATACAGTTCAGAGAAGGAGACGTCTTGTCTGCCACTTATTGATTGAGAACATCCTTTTTATTGTTATGGTTCATTCTTTTTTTTTTTTTCATTTTCAACGCTTGCTTCTTGTTGCAGGTTTGCTTATTGTAACTAGACTTTTATTTTCCTTTCTTTTTACTTATCAGTGTTTTCTCCAGTCTCCACATTTACTTCTCTCACTTTTCAGGGAAGACTGCCCAAGAGAGAGAGAGAGAGAGAGAGAGAGAGAGAGAGAGAGAGAGAGAGAGAGAGAGAGAGAGAGAGAGAGAGAGAGAGAGAGAGAGAGAGAGAGAGAGGAGAGAGAGAGAGAGAGAGAGAGAGAGGAGAGAGAGAGAGAGAGAGAGAGAGAGAGAGAGAGTAACAAAAATACCATGTCAAACTTGCAGCTCCAAAAACTTTAAGTATGACATAAAAGTTTGCTATTTTAACCCCAAGTGTTTCTTCCATAATTACAAAAAAAAAAAAAAAAAAAAAAAAGAAGAAGCGATCATTTTACAGTGATAGGACAGTCAACGCCTAGCAAGATTTATTCAGTCCTTGGTGATCACCTCGGCCCGGCTGATCACGTGTTGGACTCTTGTTATTGTGATAGTTACTGTTGAGAGTTAACGTCAAGGGTTATATACCAGACAACGATCTCACGTGGTCACCTCGGCCTGAATGGTCACGTGTTGGACTCCCTTTACTGTGAATGGTCCGTCAAGAGTTCCGAAATAATTCCCACTGCAGTCACTGAAATACACGATGCGCTCTCAGGACTATTCAGTTACGTGTTTTAATGCATGGTGTTCAAATGCGGGAGTTTACAAGTTTTTAAATTGACAAAGAATACCTGACTCACTTTAGATCTAAAAAAAAAAAGAAAAGTAATAAATAAAGATAAAGAAATTGGGTAAACTTTGTTTTGCCGACAACTAAGTGAATGCTAAATTTGGAAAAAAAAAAAAAAAAAAACAATACAAAATAGAGCACAAAAAAATCTTCAGAGGGTAAACTGACCGTGGTAACAGGATAATTTTCTTTAAGGAAAATTCAATGAAAAGTTATATTATGTGAGAATAACAAGAAAAAAAAAGTAAATTAACTTAGAGAAGACTGAACGTACCAAAGCAAAATTAAACATTCTCTCTCTCTCTCTCTCTCTCTCTCTCTCTCTCTCTCTCTCTCTCTCTCTCTCTCTCCTCTCTCTCTCTCTCTCTCTCTCTCATCTCTCTCTCTCTCGCTCGATGAAGAAAAACAAGAACAAATTCATATCATACAATCCACTTCCATTAATCACACACCCACACACACACACACACACACACACACACACACACACACACACAGACACACACACACACACACACACACACACACACACACACACACACGAGGGCGCGGATACAATACAAAGAGCGTGCAACAAGCGCCAATATCACCGGCAAAACACACAATACCACAGGCAAGGGACACGAGGCAACAAACAAGTACAATCTGGACGTCAAATTGTTTCACTCTCTCTACCGTGACAGGCTTGGCGGCTCGCGAGTGTTTGGCAGCTGCTCCTGGACTTGTCTAAATGAGATGTGCCATTTGAAGAAGCAAAATAAAAAAAAAAGAAAAAAAAAACGAATTGGAATCTATATCGTCCGGATATGTTTCAGGGAAAAATGGTATGTAAAGGGAGAAAAATAGGATGCAAACAGTAAAATAAAAATAAAAAAAAATTGAACAGTAGAGAATCTATTATGACTGTATACAAGTAACACCAGAAATGATCTGTGAAAAAAATGGTAAATGAAGGAAAACAGGAGGAAAGTGGTGTAAAAAATTAAATAAAAAAAAATTAAACATTGAACAGGAAAAAAATAAGCAACGCAATGAACAAATAGCATAAAGAAAATAGTGTATGAATAAATATCATAAATGAAGCGCTAATGCAATGAACAGATACTATAGAAAAAATAAATAAAATGTTGGATATGTAAAACAACAACAACAAAAATCGGTAAAATAAAACAATAAACCGTGAATTTCTTTACAAAAAAACGTGACAAACTGAAAATTTTTATAAAAACAGGACAACAGTTTAAATTTCTACAAAAACCGAACACAAAAAATAACATATCAATAAAGGGAACAATAAAACAGCAAATATCAATAAAAAAAGGATACAGAAATAAACAGAATTGGACAAAAAATACTAAAAATAAACACAATAGCAATTATCTATATAAAAAAAAAATAAACGAAATATCTAAGCAAATATAAGGGACAGAGTAAACATATATATGATAAAAAATAAAAGATAAAACACTAAAAATCAACAGAGTAGCGACTACGAATACAAAAACTAAAAAAAAAAAAAATACGGTAAAAATCTGTCAAAGAAAACGAAAAGAGTAGAACATAAAATAAATAATAATAACGAACAGATCAATAAAAAGGTTAGCAAAAAACATTACAAAACCTCATGACGCAATACTCTCTCTCTCTCTCTCTCTCTCTCTCTCTCTCTCTCTCTCTCTCTCTCTCTCTCTCTCTCTCTCTCTCTCTCTCTCTCTCTCTCTCTCTCTCTCTCTCTTTTACTTCTTTCCTTCCAACATAGCCGCCTTCACACAGACATTACATAAAACTATTCGACTATTTCCCACTTTTTCTCTCTTTTACTTCCAATCTGGCTTGTATGCAGACAGGAGTTTTACCAGAAGCGTGTGGAAGTTGTTCTATTAATTGCTACAACATTTAAGTGGCTTTGTTCTTGTTCAGGTGAGGCAGGGAAGGTGTAGCGTCAGGGAAGGGGGATAGGAGGAAACAGACAGGAAGAAACGCAGCATCGTACTTGAAAATAGAGGAAAGAGAGGAGTGTTATGTTTGGCATGGTGTTGAGAGAGAGGAAACAACGGTGGGAAGGGAAGGGAAGGGAAGGGAAGGGAAGGGAAGGGAAGGGAAGGGAAGAGAAGGGAAGGGAAGGGAAGAAGAGGTAATGTAAAATAAGATAAAGAAAGCTAAAGCAAGGCAAGGCAAGGCAAGGCAAGGCAAGGCAAGGCAAGGCAAGGTAAGGTAAGGTAAGGTAAGGTGAGGTAAGGTAAGGTAAGGTAAGCTTAAGCAATGAAAGGTAAGATGAGGAAAGAATATATTAAAGAAAGTAAGGTATGGAGGATAAGGTAAGGTATGGTAAGGTAAGGTAAGGTAAATGTATATAGGGACAGTATAGGATGTGACAGGAAGAGACAGCAGTGTTCAGCAGGGTAAACAGAAACAAGGGACAGCAGATTGAAGCAGACGGGAAAACTGTAGAGTGTAGGAGAGTATACAGGGATAAAAGACATGAGAGTGACGGAA
Source organism: Scylla paramamosain (assembly GCF_035594125.1). Classification (NCBI taxonomy): domain Eukaryota; kingdom Metazoa; phylum Arthropoda; class Malacostraca; order Decapoda; family Portunidae; genus Scylla; species Scylla paramamosain. The sequence continues at coordinate 17,417,808 of NC_087175.1, forward strand.
TACGAGGATAAGAGACAGAAGGGTATAGGAGAGTGTACGAGGATAGAAGACAAGAACGTGTACCGTGTATGTAAGTGATGGCTACTGCGGGAACATGGAACACAGGAACACAGCAACCGCCATCTGACACTCCCTGCGCAGTGCTTCTTTCCAGGGTTTGTTAGGCGGGAGTTAGGAGCCTCGTATGTCCGCCAGACCCACCACACACTGTACCGCAAGCAAGGTAAATTTCCTCCACGAATATTCTACCCTGCAAGATTTTCCCTCTGAAATACAAATAGTTCCTCGTATGAAAGGTTATGTTACGTTAGACTGATTGAACTTAAAGTGGGGAGTAATTGCTTTGGGTGATAATTTCGTGGAGTTTATACAGAATTTACACAATTATCCTTCTCTTCTTCCTCTTTCGTTTTCTCCTCTTTCACTAATCCACACCCTTCTTACTCTCCTACTTTCCTTCACTCTGATGTATCACACCTCCTCCTCATTATAATGTGTAAGTAATGCTTATCATATGCTAATTATGCTAACTTGATCTAACCTAACCTAATCTAAAACTAACCCCAACCAAACCTACTATACCTTACCCTTACTGAATGAACAGTATCCTAACCTTACCTAATCTAACTTTACTTATCCTAACTTAACTAATTCGACCGTACCTAGCCTAACTCAACCTTATGTAACCTAAACCTTACCTAACCTAAATAAATCCACCTTATCTAACACTAACACAACCTACTTTACCTTACCCTTTCTGAATCTACCCTAAAGTAACCTAACCTCACTTCCTTCTAACCTTACACCTAACCTCATCCTTCCCAAACGAGCCTCACTACCTGTACTATTTCACCAACCTTCTTTTTCCTCCCATTCTGAATCTTCAGATAACCATTTCACCTGGCCCCCTCCCTTCCTGCTACTGCCTGCCTCTGATAACCTCCCTTGGGACGCAAAAGACGGTAAGGATCGACCCTGGCTGCCTAAATCACCCTTCGTTACGCTGGCTGAAGTTGTTAGTGTCAAAAAGCAAAGATCTGTCGACCATTTACGCTCCTATGAACATAAATATTTTTCTCTCTTTCCGGGTAAAAAAAAGTGTGTTACCGGACACTACTGGTTATTTTTTTTAGCTTTTTTTTTTTTTTTTCAATATGGTGATATGGTTGATATGGTCTTTTTTTTAAGTCTATTTTAGTTCTTTAAGCATAAGTTCAGAAAAAGGACACCCGTTAAGAGATAATTATGTCATGTGGATGGGTTTGCAATTTGTTTTTAGATATCTATGTGGACGTGAAAACATATTTGGAAGATGTTGGATATTCTCTCTCTCTCTCTCTCTCTCTCTCTCTCTCTCTCTCTCTCTCTCTCTCTCTCTCTCTCTCTCTCTGTTGATCTCTCCTAGTTCTTAATCCGCGTCTTTGCTCTATTTTGGTATTTCCTTTTCTTATCTTCTCCACCTCCTCCTCCTCTTCTGTTTATTTCCTTTTCTTCTTTTTCCTTCTCCTTTTCCTATTCCCACTCCTCTTATTTCTCCTTATTATGTTCCTCCTCCTCCTAGTATTTCCTCATTTCTCTTTTTTCCCTTTTCCTTCTTTTTCTTCTTTTCTTCTCCTCCTCCTCCTCTTTTTCCTCCTCCTACTATATCTTTTTTTATTTCCTTTTCTCCTTGTTCTCCTCCTCTCTCTTTTCTTTTTCATCTTCCTACTCCCCTCCTTCTCTTCCTCTTACTATTCCTTTTTTTATTTTTATTTTTTTTCCTTTTCTTCCTCCTCCTCCTGTTCTCCCTCCTCCTCTTATTATTCCTTTTCACTTCTATTTCTCTTCCCTCCCCCACCACCACCACCACCACCACCACCACCACCACCACCTCAAGGTTCGGTGTCTCAAGCTTGAGCAATAAGAATGTTTGATCAAAATATTGGGCTGTGCTTGAGAAGAGAATATCTGGAGGCGAGGAGAAGGAGGAGGAGGAGGAGGGAGAAAGAAAAAGACAAGAGGAAATAAGGTGGAGGAAAAACTGAACTGTGGAGAAATTTGGCGGAAGGGGATGGAGGAGGAAACGAAGAAAAAAGAGGAGGGAAGGGTGGTGGTGGTGGTGGTGGTGGTGGTGGTGGTGGAGGAGGAGGAGGAGGAGCGTCAAATAAGATAGGGCGTTAGGGAGGAAAAGATCAAACGTTATAATGATAAGGAAAAAAAAAAAATAAGAAGAGAAAAGGAGGAAAAAAATTGACTGTCGAAGAAAGTTAAGAGAAAAAAGAATGAAGAGGAAACAAAAGACAAACAAAAAGCAATTATACAAAATAAAGTAAGAAGAAAAAAGATTTAAAATATGAAAAAAAATAAATAAAAAGGAAAACTAGGAAGAGAGAAGGATTAAAATGAGGGAAATAAATTCCAGGAAAAGAGGAAAAACAAGATACGAAATTTGACAAGAAAAGACAAAAAGAAAACAAAATAATAAAGAAAACGAGAAAAAGCGGGAAGGAAAAATGAGGAGATAAAATAGAACACAATGTGAGAGAGAGAGAGAGAGAGAGAGAGAGAGAGAGAGAGAGAGAGAGAGAGAGAGAGAGAGAGAGAGAGAGAGAGAGAGAATACATAACGATCTTGCTCTACTTCTGTGACTGAAAAAACAAAACAAAACGAAAAACAAACATTTTTCTGTCCTTTGCTCGTTTTCTGAATGCCAAAGACGAGTTTCAAGAGGCGGAGGAGGAGGAGGCGGAGGAGAAAGAAGAGGAAGAGGAAGAGGAAGAGGCGGAGGAGAAGGAAAAGGGAAGGAGGAATAATTGAGCAAAGAAACAGAACTAGGAAAGGACACAGAAGCAGAGGAGGAGGAGGAGGAGGAGGAGGAGGAAGAAAAAAGAAGAGGAAGAAAAAGAAAAAGAAAGAAAAGGAAGGGAAGGAGGAGGAAAAGGAGGAAAGAAGAGAAAGAGGAGGAAGGTGAGGAAAGGGACGAAAAAGATAACGAGAAAGAAGAAGGGAAAACAAACGAAGATGAAGAGAATGAGAAAAAGGAAGAGGAAGAAGAGGAAGGGTAGGATGAGGAGGAGAAGCAGGAGGATTAGATAAGATTACACTGGCTAACCAAACAACAGACCAGTAATCTCTTGAATGGATGTTTGTGGACTAATTCCCACTAAGTGCTGGGTAGAGAGACAGAATAATACAGCAGAAGGCTCCTCCCCACCCACCATCCCCCCTCCAGCCTGCTGTGACATGGAAAGAGTAGAGGAAAATATCCTAACATTAAAATATATACGTAAATAAATATATAAAGTGATGCGTATACTTTGTCGAGAAGAAAGGAAGGAAAGAACAAGAACAAGAAAAAAAAAAGAACACAAGAACAAGAACAATAAGAACAAAACAAGAAACAAAAAGATAGAAAAATAATTCAAATGAACAAGAAATGGCCAATGAAGAAGAAAAGAAAGGGATAGGGAAGAATAAAGAGAGGAAGAATGCGAGGAAAGGAAAAACACGCTTGAAATAAGGAAATAAGAAAGAATATAAGAAATGACGGAAAGAAAAAGGACGAAGAATTAAATGATAAAATACAAATAAGGGATGAAGGAGAGAGAGTAAAAGAAATTAGAAAAGGAAAGGTTGAATGGAGGGGCATGGCAGAAAAATTAAAGAAATGACGAAGAGGAAGGAAGGACAAAGATGGAAAAGATAAGACTGAAAGGAAGAAATGACGAAAAATTTTGGAAAGAAATCAAGAGAAGAAGGAAAGCAAAGAATATGAAGAGAAGGAAAGGAGGGAGAAAGGAAGGAAGATTCAATAACAAGTAACAAGAAGTGAAGAAAAAGATGAAATGTGAAAGAAATAGTGCAATAAATACACAATTTCTCAGATCACAAATCCATTCATAAAATTTCCTCAAAGAAAGCGTAGAATAGAATATACAAGCCATCCAACGTGCAACACCATTCGCATTACTATATTCTCAGTACATATCGCAATACATTCCTGGATTAACACAAGCACCTGAAGGTAACAACAATCACACTAATAACAGGAAAAACAGTAATTTAAATACCATAAACACATAAACACACACACACACACGCACACACACACACACACACACACACACACACACACACACACACACACACACACACACACACACACACACACGAAGCAGTACTGTAATTAAGCTATAAAATTACATTAGTAAATTTTGTCTTGCATATATACTGAGATGATAGAGAGAGAGAGAGAGAGAGAGAGAGAGAGAGAGAGAGAGAGAGAGAGAGAGAGAGAGAGAGAGAGAGAGAGAGAGAGAGAGAGAGAGAGAGAGAGAGAGAGAGAGAGAGAAATCATCGAGAAGTACGTAAATGAGGTAATTCGCGGGACAAATATAATCAAAAAGTCAAATTTTATGTTAATCTAAATATAATTAATAAAAAAATAACTGCACTAAGAAAAGGCAGCCTCTCTCTCTCTCTCTCTCTCTCTCTCTCTCTCTCTCTCTCTCTCTCTCTCTCTCTCTCTCATGGTAAATTGTTTTTTTTTTCATTTTTTTTTTGCTCAAGAATGTTTTTTTTCATCTTATTTAATCTTTTTAATCTATATTTTGTCTCTCAAGCAAACTAATACTTTAGCTTCTTATACTGAAATGTTACCTCTCTCTCTCTCTCTCTCTCTCTCTCTCTCTCTCTCTCTCTCTCTCTCTCTCTCTCTCTCTCTCTCTCTCTCGTGCAATTTTTTTCGCTCACACAATTTACAGAGGCAATTTTCACGCTGTCCACGCGCTTGTGTCTTGCGAGGGAAATATTCACCAAAATAAGATGCATTCGACCCTCCTCCTCTTTCCCTTTTTCTCCACTACGCTTCTTATTCTTTATTTTCCTATTCCTTTATTCGTCTTTTTTTCTTTTCCTTCTCCATTAACTTCTTTTCCATATTCTTTTCTTTCTTCTCCTCTTCTTATTCTGATCCTTTCCTCTTCGTTTCCGCATTCTTTCTTATCTTCATCTATTTTTACTTTCATCTCCTCCTCCTTCTCCTCCTCTTTTTCTTCTTCCTCTTCCTCATTCTCTTCTCTTCTCTGTACTACGCTTCTGTTTTTTTTCTTATTCTTTGTTTTTTTTTCTTATTTTTTGTCTTATTCGTCTTTTCCTTTTCGTTATTCTTCTTTTCTCCTTTTTTCTTCCTCTTCTCTTTTCATTCTCATCCTCTCCTCTTCGTTTCTTTATTCTTTCTTATCCTTATCTATTTTTGCTTTCATCATCTCCTTCTCCTCCTCCTCCTCCTCCTCCTACTCCTCCTCCTACTCCTCCTCCTACTCCTCCTTTTCCTTCTCCTCCTCCTTTTCCTTTTAATTCCGTGATTTTTTTCCTTCCTAACCTCGTATTTTCTCTTTCAGTGCAGTATAATATTTCGTTTCTCCTTTTCCTTCGTCTGCTCTTTCTTTTTTTTTTTTCCTTTCAATTTTACCGTCATTCCAATCTTCTCCTTGTCCATTTACTTGGTTTCCTCCTCCTCATCCTCCTCCTCTTCCTCCTCTGTCTCTTTCATTTCCTTTTATTGATCTTCTCTTTTTTCCATTTCAATCAGTACTTGTTTTTTTTTCTTTTCTATTTTCTTTGTTTATTTGTTTTACTATCTTATGTTTCTATTTCAATGCATTCATTATTTTTTTTTACGTATATTACTTTGCCCTAGATTTAATTTCCTTTTCATTCCACCTTCTTGTAATGAAACAGGCTAAAAAAGAAAAATCTTACTGTTTGTCATCTTTTGAGTACCAATATTTTGAGTAGAGCAGTGCAATCAGACAGACTAACACTGGGATAGACACTTACTACTGTTTGTAATCCTCTGTAGTCTTTAGTGCCAATACTTTGAATAGCAAGGGAATAAAGATTTCTTCCAGGACTGCTTACTATAGGGACGGTCACGTTCTAGTCACGGTCCAGTCACACATTATTAGAGGCATTTTAATGAGGACCGTGAGCGCCAGTGTGAATGCTTCCATTAAAATGAATGTAATAATATGTGACTGCATCTTGGACGGACAGTGACATGAGCGTGACCATTACTATAGTGTATCTCGGTCCTTTCTTATCCTTTGCAATTGAAATAGTACCAATAGTCAGTGTAGTGGCAGTGTTGTACCTCGGTCCTTACTTATTCTTTGCAATTAAAATAGTACCAATAGTTAGTGTAGCGGCAGTGTTGTACCTCGGTCCTTACTTACTCTTTGCAATTAAAACAGTACCAATAGTCAGTGTAGCGGCAATGTAATCAAACAGGCTGACAAGGGCAAATATTTGTTACTGTTCGTTATACTTTGTAGTCTTCAAGAGTACTGATCGGGTGTTTGCTACGAACTTACGAGTGTTAGGAGAAAATCCCTAAAGAACCTTCCAATCTTTTACCTTCTACTGTCTCCTATTCTATGAAGTCTTTCATATCGATTGCTAAATACAGAACTGATCTGGTCTTTGTTACGAACACGATAACTTCTGGAGTAAAACTTCAATGATGCTTACAGACATTCACCTTATCTTCTACTGTCTGTTTCTTTCCCTTTGTAATCTCCAATACTGATTGCTAAGAATAGTACTGATCTGGTCTTTGCTACGAACCCGCGGATGTTAGACGTAAAACCCAATGATCTTTCCAAGTATTGACCTCCTCCTTCCTTCTATTTCGGTTTTTATGTCCGATTCCCTTATATCAGGGGTAGGATGGCGCCTCCTACCGAAAGACTTTGTTTGTCACATTTGGGAACCATTACCCCGAGTGGATGTCCTTCCTAACCTCGGACCGTGACCAGAATTCGAACCCGTCCGCCCGAGGACCACTGGAACCTTAAGTGCGCGCTGTACCACTGTACCACGGAGGCCACTGGTTATTCTTCCCATACCTAGACCAGAGATGAGAATGCTGAGGTGGATAATGGGTGTATCACTCAGAAAACATCTTCGAAATTAAGAACTGAGGAGAATGGGGGTAGAATGCTTTACGGAAGAGATAAAATTACCCCTCCCCCCAAAAAAAAATCGAGATTTGGTCACGTAATAGGAAAACAGAAGGAATCGATTACAGAGGATGGAGAAAACCAAATAAGGGAAGATCGAAGAGAAGACAGAGAGTGAGACAGAGGGATAGAATTACGGCAGAACTGCAAAGGATGGGAGTCATAGAGGAATATGCAAGGTAAAGAAACGTAAGGCGCTGACCCTTCACTCTATATAAAAAGAAGCGGCGGAAGGAGAAGACGAAGTACCAAAGAATAATAATGCAGCTCAATGTACTTAAACACACAAGCAAGGACATAGGGATTCAAAACTCTGCGATCCTTTCCAGCCTTCAATATCCAATAGATCGCTAAATATAGAAGCATTCCTGATCTACGCAGTCTCCCGCCAGGACCCCCTGATGCTCTTATGGATAAATACTGCATGACCCTCCTAGGCATTTACTTTCTTTACCTCATTCTCGTGTTTGGTCTGTGGGGGAAGGGGAGGGTGGATAGCAGGAGTGTGGATGCTGAAGTTTGCCGAGCTTCGCTATAAGAGGCTTGAGTCATTCCAGCGAGAAAAGACAAGGAGATGGAGAGGATCGCTGAGGAAGAGTTAAGCATCAGTCTTGCTTGGCTTTGTCGTGTCTTGCGTGGTGGTGGTGGTGGTAGTGGTGGTTGGGATGTAATAAGGTGTGTAAGGTTGTGTTTGTTTGTGTTGGGTGGGGATGTACTAGTAGTGCATCTGGATGTCTATTTATCTTCTATCTAGCTGTCAGTTTGTCTATCTATCTATCTATCAGTCAATCTATCTATCTATCTATCTATTTATCTATCTATGCTGTATAGGTTTGATAAATGATTGCATTGTGGTAGGAGGAAGACTGAATGTGGAAACGTTTGAGATCTGTTTCATCCAGTGTTTCCTCACCACAACAATCCTACCTATTTGTCCACTTATCCATCTTGCATCTATCAGTTTGTGTGTGTGTGTGTGTGTGTGTGTGTGTGTGTGTGTGTGTGTGTGTGTGTGTGTGTGTGTGTGTGTGTGTGTGTGTGTGTGTGTTTAAATTTAAAGGTTGTTTGCTTACTGACATATTATCGTCTTCTCAATATACAATCCACTGTGTTGTTGCATAACTGGTTTGCTTAAGTGATTGTGTGTGTGTACTACATTAATTTCACAAGTCTATGACGATTTTTCATCTTTTCTGTTATTTATTGTATGCGTTTTCAATCCTTTATTGTATACATATTTTTGTCTATATTTACCTTCCTGTTTACTTTCGTATATTCTGCTGTGGTAAGTAAAATAATAATAATAATAATAATAATAATAATAATAATAATAATAATAATAATAATGATAATGATAATGATAATAATAATAATAATAATAATAATAATAATAATATTAATAATGATAGTTTCTGTCGTGTGTATCTATATCCCGGTTTCACTAATAGAAATTTATACAAAGAAAAGCATTTACTTATTATTATTATTATTATTATTATTATTATTATTATTATTATTATTACTTTCTTACGATAAACATTACAAGAGTCTACAGTGTATATGTGTTTATAAATAACCATGCATCTGTCTCTGTGTGTGCTGGCGGTGACCTGCAGGAGGGGGAGGTGGTGTGGGCGTGAGCAACTGCGTGTGAGTGGTGAAAGCAGTGATACACTCTTTAAACTGTGAAAGCACGCACCGCGCCAGCGCCCTACCCCCACCCCCACCCCTCTCTCTCTCTCTCTCTCTCTCTCTCTCTCTCTCTCTCTCTCTCTCTCTCTCTCTCTCTCTCTCTCTCTCTCTCTCTCTCCCTCTCTCCTATCCGTTGTGTGTGTGTGTGTGTGTGTGTGTGTGTGTTTCTCTTCTCTTCCTCCTCCTCTTATTATTCTTTTTAATAATTTTTTACATTTTTCTCTTCGTTTCTTCTCTCATAAGCCTCAATCTTCTCCAATTCAGTCTTTATTCCATTCCTCCTCCTCCTCCTCCTCCTCCTCCTCCTTATCTTATTACTCTCCTTCCTCCTCCTCCTCCTGCTCCTGCTCAACTCAAAACCACAACATTGCCTCCAAACGACTGTCGGTCAAGTTGTCTCTTCCTCATGAATCTTACCGAGTCAGTGATCTCCTCCTCCTCCTCCTCCTCCTCCTTCACCTCCTCCTTATGCAGAGTTTCTTAACCTCAGCCTTCTCTTCCTGCTTCTTTTCTTGAATGCAGTTGTTCACTATCCCCTTTCATTGCCCCCGCTTCGTAACCTCACTTCCTCCTTTTCCTCCTTTTGCATAACCAAGAACCACTTTTTGTGCTGCTTCTCTTCTTCCTTCTTTATAATCGTTTCCCGCTCACATTCTCCTCCCTAACCTGTCCCGACACCTTCCTAGAAACTCATCTTCCTTTTCTTCCTCTTCTATTACTATTTACATTCTCCCCATTTACCTGTTCTGACATCTTCCTAAGAACACTATTCATCTTCCCTCCACTCCTCGTCCTCCTCCTCCAAATCCTCTCCTCTTTACTGTTCCACTCCTGACACACACACAAAGAGAATCCAGCCACTTGTATTCATTTTCCGGATATGTGATGGTATCTTGAAGCGTTTGACTTCCCGCAGACACGCATCACTTGGTCTGGTGCAGTGATCGCTTGGACGCTTGTTAAGGTTCCCGGCAAGGAAAGACAGACACTGGTATTCTTAAACGCTTCGTGTCTTTTACAAGGACTGTTTCCAAAGATCACATAAATGATTAGTCAATTAGGGCTTCTTTTTTTATGTAATAGGGCAACTGGACAAGAGCAACAAAAGGTTAGAATAAAAAAGGCCAGTTCCTAAGCGCTGGTCAAAAAGGATTATCGAAAATTGAAAGATAAGTGTCTTGAAACCTGCTTCTTGAAATAGTTCATGTCAAAGGAAGGAGGAAATACAGAAGCAGGCAGGAGTTCAAGAGTTCATCGAAAAAAGGGATCAATGATTGGGTCACTGATCGCCTGGATGACTTAAGTTGGCGGCGAAAAAGATACAGGCATAAAGACAGGCACTGGTATTCTTATACGCTTTTTGCTATTTACAAGGACTATTTTCAAAGGCTTCGCTGCACTACAGTTTCTAATTTCTCTCACCCCTACGCTGTCCACCTCTCTGATGGAAGAGTTAACCAGTATTCTCAAATCATTCATCCTTTTTTCTGGCAAACTCTGGAATTAGCTGCCTGCTTCTGTATTTTTTTCCTTCCTGTGAACTCTTTCAATCCGGAGGTTTCAAGACATTTATCTTCCAATTTAGGATGATCCTTTTGACCTCTCTTTAAGGACTGGCACCTCAGTGAGCCATTTTTTTTTTTTTCTAGTTGTTTTGTTGCCCTTTGCCTGTTCCCCTCCTACATAAGAAAAAGCCATTTGTCAATTGGCATTTTCTTCAGAACAACTACGTACTTACTTTAAAACGTAAATATCATGCTTTTTCACACAGGATACGGAAGAGGGGAAGCAGTAGAGATGCCTTGCAAAAAAGCATCGATCCTGTATAGAAACTGAATCGTTAGGAAACTTTAAAAGAAATTTAGAGAAGATTACACGTGCTGGAGGAAGAAACATGAGTGATGCCTCGCACTGTAGAGGACGGAGACTTGGTGGTTAAAGGAATGGATGGAGGCTTCATAAATAAGAGTACGCTTGGCGACTGACAAAGGGAATAACTGGCGAGGGAGCGGTTAGAGAAGATAGGAGAGATTGGCGAGGGGAAGGTAAGGAAAGAGAGAACACAAAGGTTCGGAATTCTCGAATGCTTTCTTATTCCATCAGGATTGTTTTTCCGATGGCCACGGAGATGAATGGCAGTGTTTTTACAAGCGCCTTTTTTTTTTCGAATGTTAATAACCTCCTATTAGAATGATGAAAATATTTGTGAAAGCCTCAGATAACTTCAATTATTTTTCTACTACTGGTGTCTTCATGATTCCAGTGATGGTTTAATGAGAACTCAATCATTAACGGGAAGAACACACACAAGAACCCGACCAATCATCGCTGTAACCTTTGAAAATAGTCCTTTTGGGAGTTGTAAAGGTTTTAACACATGGGTTTGTTTGTGATAAGCTACACTGTTTGAATTCATGGTCAGACACATTGTTCTCTCAATAGGATAACTTTCAGAGAGAAGCAGGCAGTAGACACCTGATGAAAGGGTAATTACGCCAGTGAGGACTCAAGCACTGGACCAGGGGTGGTGCAAACTATCTATCACCCACCTGTGACCTGACCTAGCCGAACATTTCTTTTTGTGTCTCACAACACAAGGAGGCAGTCACAACCTGTCTCCTAAAGACAACTCTTCTTTCACACAACGGTACATGTACCTAATACAAGCACACCCTTCGCTCAAAATTAAATAAAAAAATTACAATCGTTTTTACCTTCAGTGGGCCTTTTTTTGTTCGTTTGTTGTGCTGCCCTTGGCCAGTGCCCCCCCACCCTTTCATAAAAAGACTATTGGCCGAGTTGTCAAAAAACGTTTTTATGAACATTAATAACGCAGAATCTTTATAAGATTATGATTAAAATCATGCCAACACTTGAAAGCCCCAAAAACCTCATCTAGAGCATATTGAATATCAACATTCGTCTAGACAAATCATTGAAACGTCATTTGGGAGTAAAAAAAAAAAAGACAAATTTATGAATGAAGTGAAAATAGGTAGGTACATTTCATAAAGGAACTGTCACATGCAGGCCAAACAGTTACTTCCAGTTTCCCTTACTTTACGTTCTTCCGTTCAGCAATACGAATTTCTAATCTAAAGTGAGAGATGTTCTGGAAAGTATAGGCGAAAGTTCTTTATGTGGAAGAGGTCAAGGCGAGGACGTGAGGCGAGAACCTGTGCACTGGGGGGCCAAGGTGTTGCGAAGGCCGCCTGACGAAGTTGTGGGCTGAGTCTGGATGCAACTTTCCCGCGCCTCGAGATAACTCTTACACAACTCGGGAATTTGCTGCCAGGAAGAGGAGGAGGAGGAGGAGGAAGTCGTGGGAGGACACAAGAGGGCAGGCGAGAGAGAGTGTTTGTGTCCACCTCCTTTCACCCTCCTCCTCTTCCTCTTCCTCCTCTTCCCACAGACAAGAGGATCCAATAAAACCGCTTTTAGGTTGCAAATTCCAAGAACAAGTCGACTCACAAAGGATTCCAGTCTTTTGTGCTGGTTTCAAAAGTCAAATAAGATAATAACGAGGGTCTCTCAAACTTTAATATTGAACTGTAAACAACTGGCCCTACTTTTAGTTTTAGATTTTTTTTCACTTATATTACAAAGTTTTAAGGTAATTATTGTTCTCTATATGAATCCTTTGATACTGGTGCGCTAATCTGAAGGCAAATAAGGTGATACAGTCGATTAAATTTTAAGAGAACCATCTAGAGTTTACACTTAGATTCTAAATGTCTTAGTATGTAAAGTTAAGCTATTATAATGAAGTAATAAAGTTAACCCGAATATCAGTAAACATTGATAAATATCATGTAATATTAAGTCTACATAAGTGTATGGCCAGCAAAGATTGTGACAGGTAAGCTTCTGGACACAGTCATTCAGCAACCCTAACCACGACGTGTCCAGCATGTGTCACAGTCGCTGCTTGAGCCTACCTGTATTTCACACTATCTATTTCTCCGTGAGCATCATTCGAAGTAGACGTAAGCAGGCATGAATGTGTACTGGGTTGTGTGCTATAATTAGCATTTGCTTACTATCATATCCTTCCTGTGCTGAATAAGCTCTTCGAATTTAACCATATACGTCATTACTTCGTACTAGCTTCACTATGTTTCTAAGTTACATGGCAACACTTACAGGTTCCCATGGCAATGACTTCGGGTTTTCCTGTTACGTAAACGAAGCCAGGTCAAGAATACGAAAAATACAAAACAAAACGAAAGAGCGAAAATAAACAGGCAAGTGCTATTCAGCTGAAATAAATCGTCGTTGTTGTTATGTTTTTTTCCTGTCAAAGGCACAAAAAAATGAAACAGAAAGACGGTCCATTACGCCACACCTCAAAAATCTAAATCTAGAAGGAATAAATAAAGAAAAAAAAAATAACAGTTCTGGGAAGAGAGAGGAGAACATTTTTTTTTCCCCCCAAAGAGCCAGGAAGACTCCTTGCTGTGTTGATCTTTTAACTGCACACAATTTGAGACAAACTAAAGGATAAAAGAGACATCATAAAAAAAAAAAAAACAAGAGCAAGGGTCATTCCGAGAAGACTGAAAAAGTTGTTGTTGTGGTTTGATCTTTTACGAACCTGCACGATTGAAGACATCCTAAAGAAAATAAAACAAAGGCACCAAACGTTATTCCACTTGTCATTGTTGTGTGTGTTGTATTTTTCCCAATACAAATGAAGGCATGACAAAGATACAAAAAATAGGACCAAGGACAACAGCAAGGGTAAATCCAGAGACTTAAAAGATGGAAAAAAAAAAAAAAAAAAACACTAAACATTTCCGTTGAGAGTGGATTTGGGTAAGAGACATACGAAATACCAGTCATTTCTTAGAAAATGAGACAGAGCAGGATCCGAGTCGTATACTTGACCGTCTAATAACGTTACCACTGGGCCAACAAGATCACAAGTACTAAATCTAACGAGGTACTTGTATATATAGAGAGAAAAGGTGCAAAATCACTCGGAAACGAAACGGCGCACTTCTTGGAAACAGATCGAGCATTTAATAGGGCTGAAATATTAAAAGACAATATAAGGTTTTGAGCCAATTAGACTATCATATTACTGAAAGATGATGAGTTAATCTTACAGGTAATTCACGGCCTTTTCAACGGAGGTATTTCAAAGTATCTACTGTTTGTCTAGCACTCTCTCTCCTACCAATCTAGTAAAACCAACAGTGTTTCAAATGATCGGCCTATATATAACAGGTCTTTCATCTTCAAAACACTTCATATTAAATTAAGAGAGTTTCAGATTTCCTATTATATGTCTATCAACTGTCCCTCACCTTTAAAGCTTACCGCATCAACAAGATCTTAAGTGCATTACCCGTCTATTACCTTTCACATTCAAAATTCATGATTGATAGTATTTAAAATTGTTTAATATTTGTCTATCACCTGGATTTTATTTGTCATTCACCTCTAAGACTTATCAAATCAATAGTATTTCAAGTTTTTATTACCAGTTTATTAGTCTTTCACCTTCAAAGTTCACAAGACTAACAGTATTCCATATCCCTATATCATCTTTATTACACCTTGAAAACCCAAGAAAAAAAGAGAGAGAAAAAAAAAAAAAAGACTGCTTTACATGTTTATTATCTATTCATTCCTTATACACGATCTGTCTGTCATCATCAAAGGTCACAATACCAACATTATTTGAAGTACCTGTTACCTATCTATCACTAATAAACATCTATAACCTATCTATCATTACTAAACATCTATATTCTTCAAAACTTACCACATATGTCTATCCCCTATCTACCTACTACTACTATCATTTTCAAAGCTCACCAAACCAACATTATTTCAAGCACCTATCACAAATCTATCAATACTAATTATCTATCATCTTCAAAACTTATCAGACCAACAGTATTTCGAATGTCTATCACCCATCTACCTATCACTAATACCCATATGTCATCTCAAACCTCAACATATTAACATTATTTCGACTACCTATTACCTATCTCCTTACTACTATTTGTCTTTCACCTTCAAAGCTCAACGCACCAACATCCCTACCAATACTTGTCTATCTAAAAAAAAAACAGCACCGTTCATTGCCCTCATTCCCACTCAAAACACCAACAACTGCTTCGTGTCCATTACTTATCCACTCGTTAGGACCTGTCCATCATCTTCAAAAAGCAGCGTTTACCAGACACATTTCCTTCCACCCGCGTCCCTATTGGCCATAAATATGTGAAGCTAATCCTCCAAATCCCCTCCCGCAGCAGGTGTTATCGCTTATGCCTTTTCCTTCCTGCTGATGTGATAAGCTTCACCTCCTGGTCTCCTGCCCTTTATACCGACTTTCGCCTCGCATCACAGGAGCGTTGAAAGAGACCAAATATCATGTGGTGTTTTGGTTGTGATGTGGTTATTCGATTTGTGAGACTAACTTCAACGTTATTTCTTCTCGAGATTCATTGTGAGGTTGAGCAAATTTCCTTTTTAAAACTTATAGCTGATTTGTTGCACTTTTATGAGGTTTATTAAGTTAATTTCGTGTTTGTAAGGTTAACTAAATTTCTTAAAATATCTCCTTTGTTTATTTGATCTGTTCTTCTACCTTCATTTCTTTTCGCGGTTCGTTGTGAGGTTCAGTAAATTTCTTTTTTTTTAAACATACCTAATTTACTGCATGTTTATGAGATTTACTAAGTTCTTTTCGCGTTTATTTGTAAGATTAACAAAACAATTTCTTAAAGCTTTTCCTTAATTTATTGCATCTGTCTTTCCGGCTGTCTCTTTCCTCGCTGTAATAAATGTCTTGTCTCCTTCACAAGCTGTTAGTAAGTTAACTGAATTTCATAAATCTTTTCTCATTTAATGTACCTTCCTTTTGTCTTTCTATTAACTTTCTCAATGACACGTGTCTATTCCCTTAATTTCTTCTCAATGAAACATATTTAATCAATTCATTTCTCATGTGTTGTTCATTTTTTTTAACAATTTTTTCTCCTTTATTCCTCTATTTTCTCTTATTTCTTCCTCATTTTTCTTCCCTAAATACACTAGGTCTCTCTCTCTCTCTCTCTCTCTCTCTCTCTCTCTCTCTCTCTCTCTCTCTCTCTCTCTCTCTCTCTCTCTCTCTCTCTCTCTCTCTCCACACAATATCCTCAGGCAACATTTCCTTAGCGTCTCCTTAACTTGCTGTTTTCAAAGCTTCCTCAGGATCTCCCTTGTAAGACACACTTTGATCCTCCCAACACCGCCACGCCATGCCAGAATACTGAGGCGCTTATAGTGTGTATAGTGTGTGCAAAGGGTCCTCTCTCTCTCTCTCTCTCTCTCTCTCTCTCTCTCTCTCTCTCTCTCTCTCTCTCTCTCTCTCTCTCTCTCTGTATTTGCCTTTGTATTTCTTGGTATCTTATTTACCAGTTGAAAATCCTGTTCTCTGTTTCCGCCTCATCTCTCTCTCTCTCTCTCTCTCTCTCTCTCTCTCTCTCTCTCTCTCTCTCTCTCTCTCTCTCTCTCTCTCTCTCTCTCTCTCTCTCTCCTTAAATAATTAACTCATCCACCTGCCTCTCTCCCTTCCTCCCTCCCTGCTTCACAATACACAGCCCACAGCCACCGCCGACTTTCTGCATTTCTTCCTCCGTTTCTCCTCAAGACTTGCGACTCTTCAAGGTGAGATTCAGGTCGGGTTAGAAAGAGGCTGGGCTTTGCTTTGTGGCTGGGGAACTTAGTTGGACTCTCTCTCTCTCTCTCTCTCTCTCTCTCTCTCTCTCTCTCTCTCTCTCTCTCTCTCTCTCTCTCTCTCTCGCTTGCTCGTTTATTAATCTCTCTCGCTTGCTCGTTTATTAAATAAGTGTTTTGTTTTTATTAGTATTTTAATGTATTTTTTAGGTATTGTGTGTGTGTGTGTGTGTGTGTGTGTGTGTTAGAGAGAGAGAGAGAGAGAGAGAGAGAGAGAGAGAGAGAGAGAGAGAGAGAGAGAGAGAGAGAGAGAGAGAGAGAGAGAGAGAGAGAGAGAGAGAGAGAGAGAGAGAGAGAGAAATTCCTTCACTGTCTCTCGCGGTGGTAGGAATAAGTTACGTAGGAAAGAGAAAGAAGGACAAGAGAAGGAATATGACAAGGGAAAAGATCATAAAGATGACAAGGAGGAAGAGAAAAATAGCCGCAGAAGAAAGAGGGAATGGCAGAGAGGCAAGACTACTTTTCTCCTTTCTTATACGTTGTTTGTTTATCATCTTTTATTGTGGGCAAGAAAACACACACACATACAAAAAAAAAAAAAACAATAATAATCTACCACAATCTCAAAAATTTCACAGTCTTTTGTCTTTGTCCAGTTTTTTTTTATAAAGCAGTGAACAAAATAATATAAATAGCAACAACAAACAACAAAAACAACAATAGTAATAGTAATAATAATAATAATAATAATAATAATAATAATAATAATAATAATAATAATAATAATAATAATAATAATAATAACAACAACAACAACACAATCTTAATAACTCATCTAAACTTGCTATCTTCATATCAAACACCAACTCCCACGATCTCGCTGCAAAACACCACCTAGTACGTACTTTCTCCATCAGCCTCTCCACTCTTTCTTCCCGTTTACCGGCAAACTTTGAAGTTCTCCTCCTGTTTGTAATTTTCCTCCATCCTACGAAGTAAACTGTTGGAAAAGACCCTTCAGAAAATAGACTGGCCATCTCTCTCTTGATTCTAAAATGATTTTTTTGGGAGCAGTACTACAAACAGCCATTTCATTATTTTTCTCCCCTAGACGATCTTTCTTTCACTCAACATTGATCAGAAAGTGTTATAAATAATGTGTATAGTCTCTTAGTACTTCAATATTTTTTCCTCATATAATGAGGGTAAATAAATCAAAGAGGCAATCAAATCGGTTCTCGAGACTCTTGAATTTAATAACAAGATGTATCCCAGGGGGGAGAGAGAGAGAGAGAGAGAGAGAGAGAGAGAGAGAGAGAGAGAGAGAGAGAGAGAGAGAGAGAGAGAGAGAGAGAGAGAGAGAGAGAGAGAGAGAGAGAGAAATGATCAGCAATGTTTACCTGAGCAATCAAGGTATCCCAGTTTCTCATTTCCATCGTAATTACATCCATTGGGAACTGTGTCAATCCTCGTATATGCCCTGCACACACGTACACACACACACACACACACACACACACACACACACACACACACACACACACACACACACACACACACTCTCAGATAGATAGATAGTCTTATTGACAGGGTTGGCATTAAAAAAAAAAAAAAAAACTCACCAAAAAAGCCCACTCATAAAAAAAAAAAGCCTGTGTTTTTTTTCACGAATGTTTTACATATAAAAATTTTGTTTTATATGATATTGACAAATAAGGTCTATACATTTGCAGACGGCTCCCTATTTGATGAAGCAGCTTTCCTATCTATATTTCTAACAAAAGTGACACATGATTTATTTATTTATTTTTTATTTATTTATTTATTTATTTTTTTTTTTGGCAGCTGTCATTCGCTAGAACTGCCTTTGACATGAATTTTGGGCCTGCCTTCTTCCTCTCCCCCTCCACATCCCCACTGCCTTCCCTCTCCCTATGCAACATGCTTCTCATATCTCATTCATACATACATACATACATACATACATACATACATACATTGAGAGAGAGAGAGAGAGAGAGAGAGAGAGAGAGAGAGAGAGAGAGAGAGAGAGAGAGAGAGAGAGAGAGAGAGAGAGAGAGAGAGAGAGAGAGAGAGAGAGAGAGAGAGAGAGAGAGAAATGGGGGTAGCTTAGATGGAGGAGATAGGTTGGGGGTATGAGAAATGTAGAAAGAAGGAGGGAGTGGGGATGGGGAGGCGGACAAGGAGTGAAGTTGAGAAAGGAGCTGTGGCTTAATTGACACATCACGAGTTGTGGCCTATGATATTTACCTATTAGAATCTCTTGAATTGACATGTGGCTTAAGCTTAAAACAAAGGTAGGAAGGCTGCTTCATCAAGTATGGAGCTGTCTGTACATATACATAAATAATGTAAAAGTAGCCAAGACTAATCCGTTCATTTCCTGCACAGCACAAGTGAACACAGACTTTTGTCCAACCAGACCAACCTGTACCACCAAGACTTACACAAGTGTCTGTCCTTCAGATAACACTTCAAACCTTTTGTTTCACTCGATTAATTTTTAATTGCTTATTTATACTGATTTACATATAAATATAAAAATAAATGAAAAAATAAATAAAACTCAATGAAACCGAATAAACTCCCATAAAAACAATACTTTTTTTTTTACCCAGGCTTTTCCCAACCTTGCATATTGACCACACACACACACGCACACACACACACACACACATTCACTTACTCACATAAACACACACATTCACTTACTCGCATACACACACACACACACACACACACACACACATTCACTTACTCACACAAACAAAACACACAAATACACACTCACACGCATTCACTCACAAACAACAATCAAGATTTCCTTCCTAACTAATCCTACATATATTCTTCTCCTCCTCCTCCTCCTCCTCCTCCTCTCCTCCTCTCCTCTCCAAAGCCTTCTACTTTACTATCCTGTCTCTCATACTATGTAGTTAGTATAGAATAGTTAACCAAGCAACCTAGTAAGGATCCCAGGGTCTGTTGTTGCTTGGTCTTTCCTTTGTATTCCTTTGTATTCCTCCTCCTCCTCCTCCTCTTCCTCCTCCTCCTCCTCCTCTTCCTCCTCCTCCCCCTCCTCCTGTGCAAGTAATCGTCATCTGTCTTCCAGCGAAATTATATCAATGTAATCCCCTCCCTTCTTCTTCCTGAGTAATTTCTAAGTAAAGTCCCTTGCTTGTAATCTTAAAGTATATAATCTTCCTTCCATTTATTTATATGTTATTATATATTCTTTTATATCTTCTTATGTAATCTTATTTATGTAATCTTTCTCTTTCGCAAATAATTATAAATGATCACTTTCTATGAAATCCTATTTTGTATTTTTTTTTATATAATTTGTAATCCTCTCTCAACTACTACTCTTCTTTTTTCTTCTTTTCCTCCTCCTCCTCCTCCTCCTCTTCCTCCTCTTTCTTTGTCTTCCTTTTCCTCCTCCTCTTTTTCCTGATCCTCCTCTTCTTCCTCTTTCACTTCATCTTTCTCCTCATCCTCATCCTTTCCTTTTTTTATAGCATATTTTCCTCCTCCTCCTTATTCTTCTCTTCCTCCTCTCCTCTTCCTCCTTTAATTCTCATTATTCTTCACTTTTATTTTCTCCAGCACCGTTTCCGTTCATGAATTCTCCCCGTTCTTTTTTTTATTTTCCTTTTTTTTTCTTTTTTTTCTCTCTGTATATGAACGCCTCTCCTTCCGCTTGTATGTCATAGTGCCTGTCTGTCTGCCTCTCTCTGTCAGTCCCTCCGTCTGTCTGTCTGTCTGTCTGTCTTCTCTCATTCTTCCCTCTGTTTATCACTCATTATCTTTCCTCCCACTGTCATATTTTCTTCCTCCCTTCGTCCCTTAAAGAAATTCCACTGGAGGGATGATGAGAAGAGAGAGAGAGAGAGAGAGAGAGAGAGAGAGAGAGAGAGAGAGAGAGAGAGAGAGAGAGAGAGAGAGAGAGAGAGAGAGAGAGAATGCAGAGACAGTCCCGGTGATTATTTCTCTTGATTAAATCTCAGCACGAAGTTGGAC
Source organism: Scylla paramamosain (assembly GCF_035594125.1). Classification (NCBI taxonomy): domain Eukaryota; kingdom Metazoa; phylum Arthropoda; class Malacostraca; order Decapoda; family Portunidae; genus Scylla; species Scylla paramamosain. The sequence goes on from NC_087175.1 coordinate 17,438,219, forward strand.
TCTCTCTCTCTCTCTCTCTCTCTCTCTCTCTCTCTCTCTCTCTCTCTCTCTCTCTCTCTCTCTCTCTCTCTCTCTCTGATTCAACGTACCACTATTTATGTGTGTGTGTGTGTGTGTGTGTGTGTGTGTGTGTGTGTGTGTGTGTGTGTGTGTGTGTGTGTGTGTGTGTGTGTGTGTGTGTGCGTGCGTGCGTGCGTGCGTGCGTGCGTGCGTGCGTGCGTGCGTGCGTGCGTGCGTGCGTGCGTGCGTGCGTGCGTGCGTGCGTGCGTCCATGTTTGTATGAATCCCTGTATGTATTTTTGATAAGTCTGCCGCCCCTCTGAAAGAGAGAGAGAGAGAGAGAGAGAGAGAGAGAGAGAGAGAGAGAGAGAGAGAGAGAGAGAGAGAGAGAGAGAGAGAGAGAGAGAGAGAGAGAGGTAAATAGTGGGAAAGAAGAAAGCAAAGGGTAGAGGTGGAAATGGGTGGAGGAGGAGGAGGAGGAGCAGGAGGAAGGGAATGAACAACAAACTTGCCTGTCCCAGTAAAGTTTCGTGACAAAGTTTATCACGTCTCTAACTTTAAGTATAAACTGAGATGTTTGGTGAGCGGCGTGCGGGCTGAGGTCTGTGGTCTGCCGTGGTTTGTACTCGCGCCCCAGAAACTTCAAACTGCAAGACGCTGCCTTTTTTTTTTTTTTTTATTTGGGGGGGGGATTCACTTTATTTTTTCTTAACTGTACTACTACTACTATTATCATTATTATAAGACACGGTTAGTTTTTTTTTCTTTTCAGTAATATGTATAATTTTCCATGAGCCTTCAATAGCACTCGGTCTTGCCTTGTCGTGTTCCTGTCTGTACTCACTAAACTGACTAAAACTGAACAAAGAAACCATTACTACCGCTTCATCCTGGTCACTGCAATATATTCAATAAAACACCAATGATCTTTAAAACCTTGGTATATTTGATTTCACACTGAACTATAGTCACGATCCTGCTGCAGAATTTTGTTTGGTACTTTTCATTGTGTTATCTGTCACCGTCCATACAGATACAGAGCCGTGCAGTCATTTTCACCATCACAATTTTACCCTTAACCTCTTCCCCCTTTCCCTTATCATCACCATTAGCCTTCGAAACTCCATAGCAGGACAAAATACACTCCTAAAACTTCTCCTTTCCTCTCCGCTCTCTGCTGGCACTCTAAATATAAGAGAGGAGAACGAATAATATGAATAAGACTATTATCATTATCCTTATCATCATTAGTCCCTGAAATTCCACTGCAGGAGAAATACACATCTACCCTCTCTCTCTCTCTCTCTCTCTCTCTCTCTCTCTCTCTCTCTCTCTCTCTCTCTCTCTCTCTCTCTCTCTCTCTCTCTCTCTCTCTCTCTCTCTCTCTCTCTCTCTCTCTCTCTCTTTCTCTGCTCTAAATACGTTAGAGGAGACGCGTGATATTAAAGAGATAGAAGGGGATATACGTAGTCTTGTTGCCTCTCACTCGTTACCCATTGACAAGCAGCAGATAACCGTCCGGGGAATATTGCACGGTAGCTTAGGGGCGGAATCAATTTGCTCTTGTCGCCTTGCAAACTATATCTCTTCCTTTTCAACTGAGCTGGGAATAAGAGCAAGGTTAAATAGATGAGATGAGACGTGTGTGTGTGTGTGTGTGTGTGTGTGTGTGTGTGTGTGTGTGTGTGTGTGTGTGTGTGTGTGTGTGTGTGTGTGTGTGTGTTTCTTGGAGGGAAGGGTGGAAGTATAACGTACGTGTGTGTGTGTGTGTGTGTGTGTGTGTCCTTACGTTCGAAGCCACAACGCAGGAATGTTAAGCAGGTGAAGTCACAAATAATGCAAAAGAGTATAATTGCTCGTATTTTCGAACGCTTTGTTATCTCTTAAGGACCGACTTCAAAACCCACACAAAGAAAATACGTCGGGTTCGCACGGCTGTTTTTTCCTATTTATGCCGTACAATCCTTGAATCCTTGTTAAACTGTCATTAGCATCACCAAAACACCCTTGAAAGCACCAGTAACTTCCATTAAAGCCGAGTAAAAGTTGCCGGGATAAGACGCGGAAAAAGTTTGGGAATGCGAGCTTTCTTCCTATTTATTTGCATGCAGCACATTCCAGTAAGCCATATCGACTCCTCTCCTTGATGGATGGAGACAGAGCGCCCATTCCTTCCCTGAACAACTCCCGTGGTAAACGCCTCTCATACACGCTATCTATCATGCACAACATTTGCATGACTAGCGGTATGAATATTATCAGTATTGTGTATGAAAGTAAGGCATAAGAACAAAATGGTGTAAGAGAGTGAGGGAAGCTGTAAGGAACCGTTAGAGCTACACGTGGTAATCCTTGTATGAAATATCAGTGGTGTACAAAAGCACAAGAACATAAAGGATAAGAAAACGGGGGAATCTGCATGAAGCCATCGGACCTACACGTGGCAGTCCCTGTATAAAACATGCCTACTTATTTTCGACTATTATCCCCATCTATAAATCTATCTAATCTTTTAAAATTCCTTTTTGACTCGACACCATCCACTTGATTCCTGGACTCAATTCAATAATTTAATGTTCTTTTTGAGTATCAATTCATATGATAACACTTATAAATCTATAAATAACACATACACTTATCACATCCGAAGCATCGCTGCTAAGTATGTGTTAAGTCTCATTTTCTGTCAACCATTCTGAAATATCATATCTTAAAGGATTAATTTTAGAGGGCAGAGAAATGATCAGTCCGATTTTGAAGGAGGTTTTCCCCCACTAATGGTTTAGAATTCATATCAAAACTATCAGTATAATCATGAAACCATCCTTGAAAACGCTAATATCTTCCAGTTGTGGCTGCTAAAAATTATCCGTATTAAGACAAGTGTGTGTGTGTGTGTGTGTGTGTGTGTGTGTGTGTGTGTGTGTGTGTGTGTGTGTGTGTGTGTGTGTGTGTGTGTGTGTGTGTGTGTGCGTGTGTGTGGCCCAATCTCAACAGCCGAATAATACAAGAATGATAGTTGATAGCTACAAAAAGACACACATGATATTCTTAGTCTTTCTCTTCATGTGTGTTATTTAAAACAGAAAATATTGTGCCAGACTGCGAGGCAAACTCCTGATGGAAGACTGGTGTCATAACTTCATAATAAAAGTTCAATTCCAACGACACGATATTATAACAGTGATATTGGATACATCACGTTGATTTGAAAAAGTGAATGCACACACACACACACACACACACACACACACACACACACACACACACACACACACACACATACACACACACACACACACACACACACACACACACGGTATTTCCATCACAACTTGGAGGTTTCACGGAAGCATCATTAATTTGCATTCGTACCAATGTTCAAGAGAGCCTTCTCTCCAACAGAAAGATCTCCTCTTCCTCTTCTTCCACCACCCTTCCAAACCCTCATTCCCATCACCCCCATTCACCCATCACTACCCATCCCATCACAGGCCCCCACTCGTCCCCCTCATCCATTCCCATTCTCTTCTACATTTCACCCCTATCAACTACCCCCTCCATCCACCTCAATACCACCTAACACATCACCAACTCACCACCCACTCGTCACCCTCAAACACCCCCCACCCCCCACTCCAATCACTAAGCCCAAACACCACTCATGCCTAGCCATCCAGAACGCAAGACACAAAATGGGAGTAATGAGGGCAAGTCTTCCCGTTGGACTTAAAGAGTGCACCAATAAGTCTTCAAGTGCCTCTCATCGCTTGCTCGTCTCATGTTGGTGGAGGCCAGAGGAGTCCCGGTGAGCGACCCGCCAGCTCACAGTCAGTACCATTGTCTCAGCCGCATACTTTACAAACCACAGGAATAAGAGGGTATAGGAAAAAAAAAATGCCAGAGTAGTTTTCCGCTGACACTCAAAGATGAGCCAGAGGGTTAACTTCATAATAAATACCTTAGGCTTTCGTAGCCAGTCACTGAAAAAAACAAAGGAACAAAAGGACAAAAATAAGTAGCGCCATTCCTTGAAAAATACTTGAATAGTTTTGTAACAAACACTAACAAGAACATGTCACTCATTAAAAAAATAAGTTCTTTTTTTTTGTAATCACTCACTGACAAACAAAGTAACGTCACTCCATAAAAAAAAAAATTACCTCACTTTTCTTAACCTGATTAGAAGAAAACATATGGCGTCATTTCACAAAAAATAAAGAATAATTTTTCGTAGTTACTGAAAATAAAACAAGAACACACCCGAGTAAACCACGTACTGACACACAAAGGTCGAGGTTAACTCGGTACCAAGGGCCATTAGAGTGGTGGGATCAGATGGACAGGCAGATGGATAGAGTTACGCGGCGTTGCATCACCTTGGTATCGTCATTAGTCAGGCTCGCGTTGCTAATTAAATAACTTGTGGCTTTTTTTATCAGGTTACCAAACTTGACTTCATTCAGAATATAAGACCAGAACTGTTCACTGATGCCTTTGATATTGAATGAATGAGTATCTTAATAAGTGAGTTAAAGGCTAAATGACTGAGTGACTGGCTGATCTAATTAAACTGATTTTTCTTGTTCTAGGAATACTTTGTTTTCTTCATTTTGATCAGCATTAATTTCTTCTGATATCTTTACTTTATCTTGCTTCATATCTGTCACCATTCGTCATTTGGATTTTTCCAATTTGTTCTCATCTGTCTTCTTTATAACTTCATTCAGTTTACTATATTGTAAGCCACGTATCCCAAATCATACAGATACAGGCAACTCAATACCTTATAGATAAATAGGGGTTTTGGAAGGAAAACAATGTTAACTTACCGCACTTCTCAAATCAAGCCAGAAACAAAGAGTACAGAAAATCAGACAAGAGAAATGAGTTAGCAGCTAAGCGATGAAAAAGTCTAATAAAACCACTAAATAACATAAACACTACCAAAGGTGCGATCAGATCACACAGAGGATCATATTCTCAAACACTTTTGTCCGCACCTCGAGTACTTTCAAAAGTCTCTTGTTAAAGTGCCACAAGTTTTTTAAGTGTGTTTGCGGTTTTAGTGGCTTATTGACAAGCATTTTTATATTCCTAACAAGAGAGACGCTCTAGAGAACCTACTAAATATATATGTGGCCTTTGAAAAATAGTCATGGTTAAATTACACAGGCTTTTAAGGATTTTTTTTATTTATTTATTTTTTTATTATGGTTCTAGTGACAGACTAACATTTCTACATAGTTAATATCAGAAAAAAATCACTCTTGAGAACACGGCTAAAAATACCTTCAATTTTCAGCTAAACATCTGTGACCTTTTTAAAAATAGTCGCGATTAGAGAACAAAGTGTTTCTGAATATGGGCCTGAGGCGACTCGCGGGATCGGGGTGGAGTGCAGCGGGCATCAGTGTGAGTGGCGGATCACTCTTGTGGCCGCGAACATAAGCTGGTGACGATATTTCCTGTGTGGAAACGCGAGTCCATTACTGCTCGTGTGACAAAGGAAGGTATTGACAAGCTAACGTGCGGGTATAATGTTGATGACTGAGAGAGAGAGAGAGAGAGAGAGAGAGAGAGAGAGAGAGAGAGAGAGAGAGAGAGAGAGAGAGAGAGAGAGAGAGAGAGAGAGAGAGAGAGAGAGAGAGAGAGAGAGAGAGAGAGAGAAAGGGCTAATCTTCCCCGTAATCTGCATGACTACCCCCTCGTGGCTGATTTTAAACACAATTCCAGTTTACCTTTCAAGTTGCTTTCATGTCGGGCTTTGTTGGTCTTGTTCCGTGAGAAGTGAACGCCGTGGTGTTGCTTTGTGGTGATTTAGTGATGAAACTATTATTTGATTATTCAGTGGTGAGCGAATGACGAGACTATTACTTCTCTAGTGATGATTTAATAAAGAAACTATTGCTATCTGGTGGTTATCTAGTGATGAAACTATTGCCTACGTACATAATGGTGATTACATGAAGAAACTATTACTTAATATTAGTTATTTGACAGTGATTGACACATATTTATTATTACCATTTATTTTATTTTATTTTTTTCCTCTATGCTGGTTTCCTTCTCACACACACACACACACACACACACACACACACACACACACACACACACACACACACACACACACACACACACGAAAGTTAATTCCATGATAAATAAAACAGTAAAAAATAACTAGACAAAGAAAAACTGAGAATTCCTTGATGACAACAACAATAATGAGGTTTGTTTTTTTTTTCTTTGAGTGACAAAAGTAGACAACCAAGGGCGAAGAAATGAATGAATAATAACAGTGTAAATAAACATATCAATACTTAAATATAACACACTACAATAAATTCTGTAACACAACTCAAATAAATCTAAAACAAACAGATCATAAAACAAACAATAGCAAGACGATAAATACACACACACACACACACACACACACACACACACACACACACACACACACACACACACACACACAATAAAAGCACCAATCCCCAAAGCACCACAAAGCATCAGGCACGGCGGGGCGAGGGGAGCAAGGGAAGCTGGGATGAGATGCAAAGACCGCCAGTATGTTTTGTCCCGCCTCGCTGCACCGGCCGCGTCCAATATACTGCTTTGCATCGGCTTATTTATGAAGAATGGAGAGGCTCGCCAGCGGCCTCCAGAACACCTGACACGAATATTAAGCAGCACGCGAACCTCCGCCGTGGACAGAGTGAATTATTACCGCATGCATTTCAGTTTGTTTAGTGCAAATGTGGTAAGAAATGGTGTCTGGCTGCTTTCTCTCTTGCTACACTACCAGTTTATTTAGGGCAGGTCTGGTTGGTTGCAGTGGTTCTCTCTCTCTCTCTCTCTCTCTCTCTCTCTCTCTCTCTCTCTCTCTCTCTCTCTCTCTCTCTCTCTCTCTCTCTCTCTTAACCAATAATTATGCGAAAGCTGTTATACAGTCATTGCTTTTAACACACAGTTTGTTCAGGGCAATCCTGATAGGGAATAGTGTATGGTTTGATTTCTCTCTTGTAGCACTACCAGTTCGTTTAGTCCAGAGGGGGGGGGCTTGCTTCCTCTTACACTAACACACTGCCACACACGATATAGCTAAGGAAACAAATGTAATTCGGTCCTTTATATCTATTTTGGTGGAGGTAACTGGGACGGAAATGAGAAGGGAAATGAAAGGAAGGAGGAACAAAAGGGAGGGAAAATAAAGAGAAGAAGGAAGACGGGAAAAGTGGTAGGAATAGGAGGAGGGAATACGGGAAAGGTTTACATTAATTAGTTAACGTTTGTTGTCGCTTTATCTCTGTCTGTCTGTCTGTCTGTCTGTCTGTCTATCTGTCTGTCTGTCTGTGTGTGTCTGTCTGTGTGCATATAGCGTACTTTTATTTAATCGTTAATCTACGTTTGTTTACTTTTCCGTCGTTATTTAACACTCTCTCTCTCTCTCTCTCTCTCTCTCTCTCTCTCTCTCTCTCTCTCTCTCTCTCTCTCTCTCTCTCTCTCTCTCTCCCCCCGTCACACTGTCTCTAGTATAGTAGAGAGTGTTATTCATTTCCCAACCCTCGTCACAACCACAATCGCTTCCTGAAAACGCCAGCACTTCTAGTCATAGGAGAGCTGAAAGTCTTTGACGAGATTATGAAAGTGTTGCATATGAAAGGTGTGTGTGTGTGTGTGTGTGTGTGTGTGTGTGTGTGTGTGTGTGTGTGTGTGTGTGTGTGTGTGTGTGTGTGTGTGTGTGTGTGTGTGTGTGTGTGTGAGAGAGAGAGAGAGAGAGAGAGAGAGAGAGAGAGAGAGAGAGAGAGAGAGAGAGAGAGAGAGAGAGAGAGAGAGAGAGAGAGAGAGAGAGAGAGAGAGAGAGAGAGAATAAATGATGAAAAAACTATCTTTTAAACAAGAGAAGGAAATAAACGGCAGAGAAAGAACTAAAGAAACTGAAAAGATTAGGAGAAGGGAAGAACGAAATGAAAGAAACAATAGAGGAGGAGGAGGAGGAGGAGGAGGAGGAGGAGGAGGAGGACGAAGGGAATAAAGTATGCAGACAAGTATATATATTTATGCATAGTAAGCGGGTATTTGGCAACCTGTTCGTAATACATTCAATTTACACTCGTTTGGATTTAATTATTTTGATCTTACCTGCACAGAAGTTATCTATTATGAAAGGTGGCATGTATGTACGTATGTATGGAGAGATGAATGGATGTATAGATGAATGAATAAATAAATGGATGCATGTATAAATGTTATTTACGAGCTGTATCCTTACCTACCGTTCCCACCCCTTCCTCCCCTCTACCCCCCTTTCCCTCCCTTCCCCAACATACAGTACATCACCGCCCGCCAGTGTGTGGGCAAGATAGTGTCAACGGGATGCATTGTAAGACCCCAAACATTCTGATACTTCAAACATTTCCACAAGTATATCCTACAGAGATCCGGAGAAGGCTTGGGACCCCGTATCTTTCAGGTGTCAGGCGTGGAGGAGGAGGAGGAGGAGGAGGAGGAGGAGGAGGAGGAGGAGGAGGAGGAGGAGGAGATCAGAGAAAGTGGGAAAATGCAAGAATAATGATAAATAAGAACTTTGGTAGAAGAGAGAGAGAGAGAGAGAGAGAGAGAGAGAGAGAGAGAGAGAGAGAGAGAGAGAGAGAGAGAGAGAGAGAGAGACAGAGAGAAATTATAGCAAATAAGATACCAGAAAATACGGGAGACAAAAAAAAGTGAATTAGCAATATGAAGAAGAAGAAGAAGAAGAAGAAGAAGAAGAAGAAGAAGAAGAAGAAGAAGAAGAAGAAGAAGAAGAAGAAGAAGAAGAAGAAGAAGAAGAAGAAGAAGAAGAAGAAGAAGAAGAAGAAGAAGAAGAAGAAGAAGAAGAAGAAGAAGAAGAAGAAGAAGAAGAAGAAGAAGAAAAGGAAAGAAAAATAAACAAGAAGCAAAGAAAATGAGAAAGATGATGAAATAAAAGAATGTACAAAAAAGATGATGATGATGGCGATGATAATGATGAAAACGAAAAGGGAGAAGAAAAAGACAAGAACGAAGAACAAGAGAACAAAAAATAAGAAGACTAGAACAAAAACGAAAAGGATAAGGAAAAAAATACGAACAAATAAAAACAAAAAATATAGAAAAGGATGGAAAGCAAAAATAACAGAAAACGAAATAAAAAAGAGCAGAGGGGAGGCGAGAAAGAGGAATAATGGAAAGGAAATGGAAAGGAAAGAAAGGGAAAGGAGAAAAAGAAGGGGAGGAATAAGGGAAGGAAGAAGAGGAAAAGTGGCAGCCAATAGGAAGAGAATGGAAGGAACTGATGCAGGAGGAGGAGGAGGAGGAGGAGGAGGAGGAGGAGGAGGGCAGAGAAATTTTTACTGGGCTAATAGAGAGAGAGAGAGAGAGAGAGAGAGAGAGAGAGAGAGAGAGAGAGAGAGAGAGAGAGAGAGAGAGAGAGGTAATATCAAGTCAATTAAATGGGCGAATGAGAGAAGATGGCAGTACGGAATCTCTCTCTCTCTCTCTCTCTCTCTCTCTCTCTCTCTCTCTCTCTCTCTCTCTCTCTCTCTCTCTCTCTCTCTCATGCGTAATACAGTTTAAATTACAGTACAGTATTATATTACATCATACGTTGGTTTGAAAAATACATATATATATATATATATATATATATATATATATATATATATATATATATATATATATATATATATAGAGAGAGAGAGAGAGAGAGAGAGAGAGAGAGAGAGAGAGAGAGAGAGAGAGAGAGAGAGAGAGAGAGAGAGAGAGAGAGAGAGAATGGTATGAGATCAGTTAAATAAATTAATGAAAGGAGAGAGTTGTACGCAATTTCTCTCTCTCTCTCTCTCTCTCTCTCTCTCTCTCTCTCTCTCTCTCTCTCTCTCTCTCTCTCTCTCTCTCTCCTTTCCCTTCCATTTGCTTCCTTTTATTCCCTCTCTCGCCTTCCCTCCATATTTTGTTATTTAGTTTTCTGCTTCTTTTCCTCCCCTTCTCTTCCTGTTGCTCTCCCCTCTCTTGTATTATTCCCCCTCAAACGCTTCTTCCTCTTCCTCCTTTCTTTTGCTTCCATTTAGTTGCCACACACACACACACACACACACACTTTTTTTTTCTACAAGTAAATCTCGAGGTATTGATTTTTTTTAAATTTACTTATATTCCTCTTTTTCTTCTTCAACTTCCTTTATTTTCTCTTTCCTCCTCGCCCTCGTCCTTCTTCTCTTCCTCCTCCACCTCCTCCTCCTCCTCTTCCAATTCCTTTTTCTTCCTCTTCTCTTCCTTCTTTCCTTCTGTTTTTTTTATACCAGTGTTATTTTTAGCCGTCCTCTTCCCTCTTATCCTCCTCCTTCTCCTCCGTCTCCCTTTCCTAATGTTTCTACTCCTTCTTCTTCTTCTTCTTCTTCTTCTTCTCCTCCTCCTCCTCCTCCTCCTCCTCCTCCTCCTCCTCCTCCTTTCCTTCCTTCAATCTTCCTTTGAGATGTTGAACTAAATGATACTAAATGATAAATGATTGCATTCGTTTATTCTTTCATTCATCCAGGTCATTCACTCTCTCTCTCTCTCTCTCTCTCTCTCTCTCTCTCTCTCTCTCTCTCTCTCTCTCTCTCTCTCTCTCTCTCTCCTTTTTTCATATTTTTATAGGGATTTCTGCTCCTGGTTTCAAAACAAGTCATTAGACTCATAGGGAGAGAGAGAGAGAGAGAGAGAGAGAGAGAGAGAGAGAGAGAGAGAGAGAGAGAGAGAGAGAGAGAGAGAGAGAGAGAGAGAGAGAGAGAGAGAAACATTCTTAAAATTTAAGTCTTTAAAATACCTCCTTATTCCTACAACAACTTTCCTCCTCCTCCTCCTCCTCCTCTTTCTCCTGCTCTTAGTCATCCTTATCTTATATGAAAACAAATAGCGCTAACCTCCACAATCTCTCTCTCTCTCTCTCTCTCTCTCTCTCTCTCTCTCTCTCTCTCTCTCTCTCTCTCTCTCTCTCTCTCGTGTACTGTACATTCACAAACGTTCACACAAAGTTGCTTAATTAATCAAATGTCCTTCTGTAAGCTTTCACTAGTTTCTGTTAATTCAAAACGTTTGTCTTACTGAGAGAGAGAGAGAGAGAGAGAGAGAGAGAGAGAGAGAGAGAGAGAGAGAGAGAGAGAGAGAGAGAGAGAGAGAGAGAGTGTGTGTGTGTGTGTGTGTGTATTTAAGTTCCATGATTTCTAATTCAAATTTTCCTTTTCCCTTTCTCCTCTCTTTGCTTTTCTTCTTCTTCTTCTTCTTCTTCTTCTTCTTCTTCTTCTTCTTCTTCTTCTTCTTCTTCTTCTTTTCCTCCTCCTCCTCCTCCTCTTGCTCCACCTCCAGTTCACAATAATAAATAGTACAATCTTTTCTCTTTTTTTCCTCCTCTCCCTCCTCTCCCCGTCTCTCCCTCTCTTCCCTCTCATTTATTCCTGTCTTCCCTACTACACTTTTTTTTTCTCTCCCCCTCCCTCCTCTTCCTCTGTTCCCTTTCCTACACTTCCGTCTTTTAATCCCCAGACATTCATCTTCCCTTCCAATCTCTCTCTCTCTCTCTCTCTCTCTCTCTCTCTCTCTCTCTCTCTCTCTCTCTCTCTCTCTCTCTCTCTCTCTCTCTAAAACGTAAACACACAAACATGTTTCTTCTTATATCAGTCAATCAGTCAGCTAATCATTCATTCAGTCAATCAGTCAGTCAGTCAAGTCAGTCAGTCAAGTCAGTCAGTCAGTCAGTCAGTCAGTCAGCCAGCCAGCCAGCCAGCCAGCCAGCCAGCCAGCCAGCCAGCCAGCCAGTCAGTCATCCAGCCAGCCAGCCAGCCAGCCAGTCAGTCAACAGGTAAATAAAAAAAAATAGAAATAGACAAAAAATAATCAGGTTATGGTAATGAATTCCACTAATTGAAGCACTAAAAGTTGGAAAAAGTTGTGCCTCCTTTTGCGTCCAGAAAACAAAAGATTGCATTAGAGATGAAAGGAAGACACATGTAAAGAAAGAGGTCAGGTAAGGTAAGGTTAGGTCAGGTCAGGTTAGGTTAGGTCAAGTCAGGGTAGGTTAGGAAATGTAAAGTCAGGTAAGGTTTGGATAGAATAGGATAGGACAGGATAGGATAGGATAGATTAAGTTAGGTTAGTTTAGATTACGTAAGGTAAGGTAAGGTAAGGTAGGTAAGGTTAGGTTAGGTAAGGTAAAAGTAAAGTAATGTAATGTTAGGTTAGAATAGATTAGATTGGATTATGTTAGGTTAGGTTAGGTTACGTAAGGCAAAGCAAGGCAAGGCAAGGCAAGGCAAGGCAAGGCAAGGCAAGGTAAGGTAAAAGTACAGTAATGTAAAGTTAGGTTAGAATAGATTAGGTCAAGGTAGGCTAGGTTAATAGGATGCGTTATGATATTCTGCGTAGAGTTAGGTTAGGTTAAGTAAAGTTAGAATAGGTTAGGCAAGATTAAGGTATTGGGGCTAGATTTATAAAACGTGGGGGGGGAGAGAGAGAGAGAGAGAGAGAGAGAGAGAGAGAGAGAGAGAGAGAGAGAGAGAGAGAGAGAGAGAGAGAGAGAGAGAGAGAATGAAGCAATTTTCCTCCCTCCCGCTGTGTGCCGTAAGCTACTCATGAGGGGTCTCTCTCTCTCTCTCTCTCTCTCTCTCTCTCTCTCTCTCTCTCTCTCTCTCTCTCTCTCTCTCTCTCTCTCTCTCCCTCTTCTTCACATCTAAACCTAATAAATAGCCTAACTTAACCTATCCAGAGATAACCTAACATTACTTTACCTTGCCTTACCTTACCTTAAAACCTAACCCTTTTCTGGGACTGGAATCTCAGTGGGCTTTTTTTTTTATTTGATTTGTGTTGCCCTTGCCCAGTGTTCTTCTTACATAAAAGAAAACTAGCCTAACATAACCTGACCTAACTTGACCCAACACAACATTTTCCAGGTAAGCAGGGGTTCATCAAGCAGCTTTCATCAAGAGCTCACCAGAACTAGAATAGGTAAAAATATCTTCCGTTCAACTTCACCTTTGTAACACCTATCTGTATCTTCTCCTATCGCTCCAATCCCTCCTCAGGATCCCCCTAAGCGAAGGTGCCTCTGGCGTTTTGCCTCTGCTAGTTGGGGGGACCTGAGGAGGTATTTTGCTGATTTTCCTTGGAATGACTACTGCTTCCGTGTCAGAGACCCGTCTTTGTGTGCTGAGCGCATGACAGAGGTGATAGTGTCTGGCATGGAGGCGTACATTTCTCTCTTTTTCTTGTCCTAAACCTTCTAAACCTTGGTTTAACACAGCTTGTTCTCGTGCTATACATGATAGAGAGGTGGCCCACAAAAGGTACTTAAGTCTTCCATCACCAGAATCTCATGCACTTTATATTTCTGCCCGGAACTATGCCAAGTCTGTTCTCCAACTAGCCAAAAACTCCTTCATTAACAGAAAATGTCAAAACCTTTCAAGATCTAACTCCCCTCGTGACTTCTGGCATCTAGCCAAAAATATCTCCAATAACTTTGCTTCTACTTCTTTCCCTACTCTATTTCAACCAGATGGCACCACTGCTATCACATCTATTTCTAAAGCTGAACTCTTCGCTCAAGCATTTGCTAAAAACTCTACCTTGGACGATTCTGGGCTTGTTCCTCCCTCTCCTCCACCCTCTGACTACTTCATGCCATCTATTAAAATTCTTTGCAATGATGTTTTCCTTGCCCTCGCTGGCCTAAACCCTCGGAAGGCTTATGGACCTTATGGGGTCCCTCCTATTGTTCTCCGAAACTGTGCCTCCGTGCTTGCACCTTGCCTAGTCAAACTCTTTCTGCTCTGTCTGTCAACATCTACTTTTCCTTCTTGCTGGAAGTTTGCCTACATTCAACCTGTTCCTAAAAAGGGTGACCGTTCTAATCCCTGAAACTACCGTCCTATTGCTTTAATTTCCTGCCTATCTAAAGTTTTTGAATCTTTTCTCAACAGGAAGATTCTTAAACATCTATCACTTCACAACCTTCTATCTGATCGCCAGTATGGGTTTCGTCAAGGTCGCTCTACTGGTGAACTTCTGGCTTTCCTTATTGAGTCTTGGTCATCCTCTTTTAGAGATTTTGGTGAAACTTTTGCTGTTGCCTTGGACATATCAAAAGCTTTTGATAGAGTCTGGCACAAAGCTTTGATTTCCAAACTATCCTCCTACGGTTTCTATCCTTCTCTCTGTAAATTCATCTCAAGTTTCCTTTCTGACCGTTCTATTGCTGCTGTGGTAGACGGTCACTGTTCTTCTCCTAAATCTATTAACAGTGGTGTTCCTCAGGGTTTTGTCCTGTCACCAACTCTCTTCTTATTATTCATCAATGATCTTCTAAACCAAACTTCTTGTCCTATCCACTCCTACGCTGATGATACCACCCTGTACTTTTTCACGTCTTTTCATAGACGTCCAACCCTTCAGGAGGTAAACATTTCACGCAGGGAAGCCACAGGAACGCTTGACTTCTGATCTTTCTAAAATTTCTGATTGGGGGCAGAGCAAACTTGGTATTGTTCAATGCCTCAAAAACTCAATTCCTCCATCTATCAACTCGACACAACCTTCCAGACAACTATCCCCTCTTCTTCAATGACACTCAACTGTCCCCCTCTTCTACACTGAACATCTTCGGTCTGTCCTTTATTTATAATCTGAACTGGAAACTTCACATCTCATCTCTAGCTTAAACAGCTTCTATGAAGTTAGTCGTTCTGAGACGTCTCCGCCAGTTTTTCTCATCCCCCCCCAGCTGCTAACTCTGTACAAGGGCCTTATCCGTCCATGTATGGAGTACGAGTATGCTTCACATGTCTGGGGGGGTTCCACTCATACTGCTCTTCTAGACAGGGTGAAATCAAAAGCTTTTCGTCTCATCAACTCCTCTCCTCTAACTGACTGTCTTCAGCCTCTCTCTCACCGCCGCAATGTTGCATCTCTAGCTGTCTTCTACCGCTATTTTCATGCTAACTGCTCTTCTGATCTTGCTAACTGCATGCCTCCCCTCCTTCCGCGGCCTCGCTGCACAAGACTTTCTTCTTTCTCTCACCCCTATTCTGTCCACCTCTCTAACGCAAGAGTTAACCAGTATTCTCAATCATTCATCCCTTTCTCTGGTAAACTCTGGAACTCCCTGCCTGCTTCTGTATTTTCACCTTCCTATGACTTGAATTCCTTCAAGAGGGAGGTTTCAAGACACTTATTCATCAATTTTTGACCACTGCTTTGACCCTTTTATGGGACTGGCATTTCAGTGGGCATATTTTTTTTATTGGATTTTTGTTGCCCTTTGCCAGTGTCGTTCCTACATAGAAAAAAAAAAAACACGGACACGATATAATATAAACCTAATGTAAACTGATCTAACGCAACATTTCCAGGCGAGCAGACGTCATTGCCTCATCATAATTGCCTTCACCTTGGTAGCATACTGACACGATACAAAACTAACCTAACGTGACGTAACCTAAGCAAACAACATTTCCAGGCAAGCAGAGATCATTACCATCATTAAGTGCACATCACGGCTCCAACATGAGGTCAAATTTTTCTCTGTTCCCTCAGCAGATGCCAATTATCCTCAGTCAACCGTCAGTCTCACGATTACTTCAGTGTCCCCTTCAGCTGAGTCGGGAGATTTACTCAAGAGCTCGTTTTCTTCCAGCCTGAATGATTGAAGTGGCTCAGCTTGCCTTCGCTTGGCTTGGCTCTCTCTCTCTCTCTCTCTCTCTCTCTCTCTCTCTCTCTCTCTCTCTGTGTGTGTGTGTGTGTGTGTGTGTGTGTGTGTGTGTGTGTGTGTTAGGCGATCGAGTTAGTGTATGATTAGGTTATGTTGTCTGTTCCTCTTTCTATGTTAAGCGATCGATTGAGTGAGTGAGTCAGTCAGTGAGTCAGTAGTTAGGTTAGGGTCGATGTTTAGTGAAGGGACGATCTTTTTTTTTTTTAATGCATAATTACGTTTGAGTATTCTTTGTCAGTTTCTCCATTTCTTCTCTCCCTGTCTCTCGGCATCTCCGTACACCTTATCAAATTCTTCTAATTTCTCGTCTATTCAGCAATCTCTCTCTCTCTCTCTCTCTCTCTCTCTCTCTCTCTCCTCTCTCTCTCTCTCTCTCTCTCTCTCTCTCTCTCTCTCTCTCTCTTCATTTATATTTCTATCTATGTATCTATCTATCAACGTTTCATCTCCACTTTTTTTTCCATCTCAATTTTTAGTTTAGCCTTTCGTTCAACAATCTCTCTCTCTCTCTCTCTCTCTCTCTCTCTCTCTCTCTCTCTCTATCTCTCTCTCTCTCTCTCTCTCTCTCTCTCTCTCTCTCTCTCTCTGTTCAAGGACAGCGCTGAATTGAGTTTACCCACAAGGCATTTATGTTTTATAATCCTTCAGGTCAGGACAGGAATGAGAGCGGATCTTCCATCAACAAGCGAGGCAAGGGAGGCGTCCTTTCCCTCGCCCAAGTGGGATCTGCGGGGCTCACTGCATTGCCTGACCCACGCTACCCCAGCCCTGCCCCTCCATTGCCTTGCTTCCCCCCCAGCACTGAATGGTATAGACTCAGCGGTTGGCAGGGCAGAGTCAATAGGGAAGTTTAGAGTATTGGGGATATTCATGAGTGGAGAAGAAGGGGAAATAATATTATGTCGGTTTAGTTTATACGTTTGTACAGTGAATGCCACTTGTAAGCCTGATATATTCTTGTAGCTTCACTTGTTTTAAGGTGTTAAGAGCGTGTAAAGAATCTAACACTATTTGTCATCTTTTTAGTTACCTACGTAATAACACACACACACGCATACGTGCAAACACACACACACACCATAACACAAGAATATAATGCAAATTCCAAGAAGCTATCAGATTAAAAACTTATAAGACCAATTAGCTATAAGAACATTAAAAAAAATCATAAGACCAGTGATTATTGGGACATCAAGAACTTCAAACGGCCAGTGATAAATAAAATAAACCATCTGAGTAAATCGTCAAAACTGTGCCTTGAAAACATCCGAAGCATCACTGAATTAACGATAATATCAAAATGGAAAATCCCAGTTCCTAAGGAGCTAAGATTGTGATGGGCAGGGAGAGAAAGAGGAGGATAATGAATGAGTGATCTAAGACGCTGTAGCCCGTTTCCTAAAAGTTCCTCTATGCGCAGATAAAACAACAACAACAACAACAACAACAACAACATTAACTAAACACTTGCACGAAACAGTCACACTATTAAAATGAACAGGAACATGGAGACCAACTGAAATGGGAAGGCAAAGAGAAGGGTTGACAAGTGGTGATTAGGTACGCTGCATCCTGTTTCCTACTAATTTCTCAATGCACAAATAATAAACAACGACTAAACAGATACGAAGAACATGAGATGCTCAGAAACACAGATGCCCAGAACAAATACACAAAATATGGGACCAAAAACACTGCAGCCTGTTAACCTTCGAAGTCCTCTAGACACAAATAATAAATAAACAAAACACATGCACACAAAATAGTGTCGAGTACATTACCAACATCGACAGGAACACACACCGGTCAGAGCAGGGAGGGAATATAACGCCTTTACGGAGACTGGGACGCGATTCCAACACCCAGCGACTCTCCACGGCACAGTTTGCACCGCCGCCCCGCAGTTCTCACGACCACGGCACACAGCAATGTTACGGAGGCACAATTACCGAGGAAACTAACACACGGGCCGTCACCTTTACGTCACCACGAAGTAATGGAGAGGCGAGCAAAACTGAGACTTACGGAATGAGTATCTCAGTTCGTTCAGTTTACAGCACACGGTATTGATACGGACGCACAAGTACAAAGGAAACTAATACGTGGTACGCCGTCTTTAAGTAACCACGCGGCAGTGATGAGGCGAGCAGGACTAAGACGGCTGAGAGTTACAGATTCAGTATCTCAGTTAGGAGGTTCACTGTTTCGAGTATTCATCACGCAGCTAAGCCAAATGTCCACGGTCCCACAGTGCGGGAAATATCTACAGCATTCTTTGGTGTGTAGGAGAATACGTGAATTAAGGATGAGGTGTAACACAAGACCTCCAGGGGGCGTGCTTATATTCAATGGGCTTTATTTTCACGTGAAACTAACCCGCGCTGACTCGAATCATACATTGAAGCGTTACGTTGCCAGATTCGCCACGGAACATTAATCCAAGATGTGTGTGTGTGAGTGTGTGTGTGTGAGAGAGACACTACCTATCTAGCAACCTCTCCTGCTAGCCAATAAGAATAACACATGGAAGCTACACCCCGCTATCCTTTCCCCCACTACCACTTCCCCTCTCCCTCCGAGTTCCATCTCCCCCATTTACCCACCTGCCCCTCATACTCCCTGCCAACTAACTACGCAGCAAGAATTCACTGATGCGTATATGTACTGCGTGTGTGTGTGTGTGTGTGTGTGTAGTCAGTCACTAATGGCAGGCTGGTAGTAATGGCAGCGTAGTGTGGTATATCATTTATTGAGTGCCGTGTACAAAAACCATGAAAGGCGCTAATGAGCCGAGAGAGAGAGAGAGAGAGAGAGAGAGAGAGAGAGAGAGAGAGAGAGAGAGAGAGAGAGAGAGAAGAGAGAGAGAGAGAGAGAGAGAGAGAGAGTATTTATAACTGCATGATTTCTATTTGTATGATTTCTCTCTCTTTTTTTTCTTTCTTTATTTATTTATTTGTTGTTTGGCTGGGGGTACACTCACTGCTAGCACCACCATTGCTATTTGTGGCAGTGTGTTTCACTGTCATTATAATCATCATCATAATTTTCCTCATCATTATCCTCAACTTTCTCTTCCTCTTCCTCCTCATCCTCTTCTTCCTCCTCGTTCTCCTTTTCCTCCTCTTCATCATCATCATATTCTCCTCCTCTGCCGCCTCCTCGTCATTAGAAATTCGTTCGTCTCCTCCTCATCCTCCTCCTCCTCATCATCATCATCATTATCATCATCACCACCATAATAATCTCCATCTTTCTCATCACAATCATCACAGCCGCCTTCTCCTCCTCCTCCCCCTCCTCCTCCTCGTCATCATCATCATCGTCGTCATCATCATCATCACCATCATCATCATAATTATCATCATCACCATTGTCATCATCATCAACATCACCATCACCACCACCATCATAATTTATTTCTGATAATACTGCAGTACATAATGTCTTCCTAATATCCTTTAAGCATCATCATTTCTGTCTATTCCAGGTCACCCAAGCAACACTTCTCACTTCTCTCCAACTCTAATGATCATTATTCTGTCAGCACTGCCTTGTTTTACCATCCATTCGTTGACATTCTGCTTCCCTAATTGTTTGACTATCACTGGCTCTGCGCTTGATGTTCCCTGCGTATGTTAACTTATTTCTTCAATGCACTATCAGCATCAAGAAGCGGAGTTGCGATTCGCTTAAATAGAGATGCTGTGACTTTCTCTATATATGACGAGGATGGACGAGATCACGACCGAATATATCGGGTCAATTTCACAGTTTCTTCGTAAGCTATTCAAACGAAACACTCCTCTTATTTGTTCAGGAGATTACCAACTTGAAAAGCGTTTTTGGTTGGATAGCTTACGAAAAGACTGTGGAATTGATCCTTTTGCCTTACCAGTTCCAATTTTCGGTACTCTCCCAAACGAAAAGCAGTGGGCAAAGTTGATTGTGGAACCTGATGACGGCTAAAGTACTTTTGTTGGTTAGCTAGGAAGAGAAAAAGAGTGACTCTGGAACTGGCCTGTCAGCAATAAGTCGGTAGTTTGATGGGTTAGATTGGATGGGGATAATAGGTGGAAAAAGATAGGCATGTTTTGTACAGGGACTGCCACGTGTAGACCTGATGGCTTCTTACAACTTTCCTTATTTTCTTATGTTCTTATGTCACCCTTTTTTTAGGAGGAGGATGAGAGAAGTCAGACTATCGCCTTCCACCTCCCTGGACTGCGCCTCGTGAGTGTCTTTAACCCTTTCACTGTTATTTAACACATTTTTTTAATCACTAACTACTCCAAGACATATTTTCTTCTTCTAAATTGCGAAATCTGTTTTTTTTTTATACCTTTTCTTTCCTGTAGATGCTTATGAAGAGAACATACATTGCTTTTAGTGTTGTGAATTGTTGCATACCGCAGTGAAAGGGCAACAGGGTCTTGCGTCATGGACTTCCCACGTCTTCTTATCTTGACTGGTGCGAGGTCGTCACGGTGGCCTGTGGTTTTACTGATAGCATGGCGTATTTTTTCACTCATTACATGGTCTAGGTAATAAATATTCAGAATTTATGTTTATTACATCGGTGCGAACAAGACAAAAATTTTACATTACACAGTTTTGATAAAGAATAATTCGAGTAGGTGGGAAATATTAAGGAGTTTTCTAATACACCATTGAGAAAAAATAGAAAAATCGTTAAGTACATACATTTTCCTACGAATAACTTCTTTTAGTATAAATTTTTCAATGTATTTTTAACCTTCCACTATGACATTATTATTTTTTTTCTTTCCAGAAGATAATCCCTCGAAGTTTTTACTCATTAGGGCTTTAAACTGAACGAAGTGATATCTATAATATTTTTTTTTCGTGTGTGTGTGTGTGTGTGTGTGTGTGTGTGTGTGTGTGTGTGTGTGTGTGTGTGTGAGTGTGTGTGTGTAAATTCAAACGAAAGTCACAAAACAAATATGCAAAAAATCTTAACACTTTTGCTTTTTTCAACCCTTTCCGACTTTTTTCCCTGAAGGACCAAAGATAATTCTCCATACTGTTGTTTCCCTCATTTTTTTTATCTTTTATAATCGATTTCTGGTGAACATTTAATGAAGAAAAATTGGGATCAAAAGGAAACTATAAAAGAGGCGCAAAAAAATGTAGACACTCCCCCCTTCCCTCTCAGACACTCCCCCCTCTCTCTCTCTCTCTCTCTCTCTCTCTCTCTCTCTCTCTCTCTCTCTCTCTCTCTCTCTCTCTCTCTCTCTCTCTCTCTCTCTCTCTCTCATCCCCCCTCCTTCTCTCTCTCATCCTCCTTTCCTCCTCCCTCTCATCCCCCTTTCTTCCTCCCTCTCATCCCCCTTTCCTCCTCCCTCTCATCCCCCTTTCCTCCTCCCTCTCATCCCCCTTTCCTCTTCCCTCTCATCCTTCTCCTCCCCCCCCCCCCCCCCTCCCCTACCTCCTCCACCCCTCCCATTTCCCCTCCCTCTCTCTCTCTCTCTCTCTCTCTCTCTCTCTCTCTCTCTCTCTCTCTCTCTCTCTCTCTCTCTCTCTCTCTCTCTCTCTCTCTCTCTCTGCACACTCTCAGCAAGCTATTTATGATCACGGGAAGCTCTTGGGAGACTGGATCCATTAAGCAGGTAATTTACAGGTGAAGCGTGATGCCCAGACCAACATTAGGGGTTAATTATTTGTATTTACACGAGAATTATCCACGATTACCTCTCCTCAAGGGTGTTATTAAGGCTATTACTGACCTCTGCCGTGGTTGGAGGGGGGCTGAGGGGCGGTGCCAGCTGTGTGTGTGCGTGTAGAGGGGGAAGGAGCAGAAGAGAGGGCAGGTGTGCTAAATGAGGCACGTGCGGGCAAGGTAAGGGTTCTGAAAGGTAAAGATATGCAGGTTAGATAATAATAAGTAATAAGTTTTTTTTTTTTTGTTGTGGGCTAGAGTTCTTATTGATTGGTGTGTGTAGGAGACAGGTTTGTTAAGAAAGGGAGGTGATGGTGGTAATATTTAGGGGAGATTAATGTTAATTTATAAAGGTAAAAACAATAGCACTGGTGAAAATTGGAAGCAAAAATATTTTTTTGACAATATTCCTTACTGATCAGTGCGTGAGTGGGAGAGTGGCAACATTTACGTAAGGTCAGGATAATGTAAGCTCTGGAAGGTAAAAATAATAGCACACTGGTAAGGATAGCAGGTAAAAAGAATTATTTTGACAATACTCCTTACTGACAAGTGCGTGAGGGAGACGAGTGGCTGCATTTAGTTGAGGTAAATGTAATATTAGTTCCGGAAGGTAAACATAATAATAGACGAGGCTAAGAAACACTCGATCCAGGCCGGCTATTTTTACTTAGTTCAAGGCCACTAAATTCTCTGGAAAATTGGTAGAAATTGAGGCGGAATAAGAAAAAAACAAACATTCTTGACCTTATTCCCTATTGTCAAGAGTGTGAGGGAGAGGTGGCAACAGTTACATTAGGTTAGGGTATTATTATCACAAGAAGGTAAACATAGCAATAATACACAGGTAAAAATATCATATAAAAAAAGAAAAATTCCTGCCCATATTTCTAGGTCAGTGTATGGCAATATCTAGTTGAGATCGAGAGTATAACAATAACAAAATAACACAGGTAAAAAATAGCAAGTAAAAAGTAACGTTCCGGTTAGATCAAGGACACAGGAGCTGAATAAATAAAAAGGTAAGAACACCAGATAAAAGGTAAGGGTCTATATCAGATTACTTATTAACAGGTAGGTGAGAGACTTGGACAGCTATAGCGTGATGATATTCAGCTATGGACAAGACAAAAAAATATCTCTGGAAGGTAAAATAAATAAATAAACAAATAAGAACATAAGAAAGAAGGGAAGCTGCAAGAAGCCATCAAGCCTACACGTGGCAGTCCCTGTATGGATCATACCTACCTATTTCCACTTATCATCCCCATCCATAAATCTGTCTAATCTTCTTTTAAAGCTCCCTAATGACTTAGCAATGACATCTTGATTACTGAGTTCGTTCTATTTATCTACCACTCTATCTGAGAACCAGTTTCTTCCTATTTCTTCTTTACAGAATAACACAGATGAGAAAGAATAGAAAGAGTGCAGATCATATTCCCTCTCAACAGATGTGATGGAGTGATCCGGACAGGTGTGTGGCGGTGATATCTGTAAGGCAACTATTTTGAAAGGTAAAATAATCCAGGTGTGAATGATAGGGCAATATTTTTTTTCTTCTTTTTATTTATGTATCGATAGGGCCAGTGAAAGGACCCCCAAAAAATAAGACTAAAATAAAAAAGAAGAAAAAAAAAAGAGAAGAAACTGGCTCATATTGTAGTTCAAATAGACAAGAGAGAAGAAAAGACAAAGCAAGTGATAAAGAAAAGGATTAAAATATCAAGCAGATATGAGAGAAAAAACAAATTTCTCTGACTTATCAATAATTTTACAATCTTACTGTTTCTCCCCATCAACAGATTTTTTTTTTTTTTCGAAGGCATATTTCCCTTTTGGCAAACTCTCCTCCCTCTGTTCACACTCCCCTCTTGACAATCTTTTTTTCCTTGATACTTTTCCCTGCTGAATTTTTCCTCTACTTAACAACATCCTCCCCAACACAGATCCATTCCCCCCCTTGCAATTTTTCCTGATATTTTCCGGCCGATATTTTTTCCTCTGGGTATTTTTTCCCTTGCCAGATTTCCTACTGACCATTTTCATCCTCTTGAAAGATATTTCCCTGTAGACTTTTTTTCCCTTAGTGGATGTTAGGTTCCGTTAGGTTAAGTGAGAGTCACGTTAGGTTCTGTTAGATTATATTAGGTTAGGATGCGTTAGGTTGAGTTTAGGTTAGGTTAGATTTAGTTAGGTTCGGTTTGGTTAGGTTAAGTTAGATTATATTACGGTTAGTTGGATTATATTAGGTTGGGTTAGGTTAGATTAGGTCAGGTTAGTTTAGGTTAGGTTAGGTCAGGTTAAATTGATAGTTGAAATAAAAGATTGGGAAAGAAATGCTTAGAACAGGAAATGTCTCGAAGAAAAAAATGTCCAGGAGATAAATGTCCAATGGAAAGCTGTTTTAGAGGAAAAATGCGGACCAATGATTAGGTCCGTTAGGAAAAAAAATGTTCAGATTAAGGTAAGGGGAAAAAAAATAACATCCAACACTCAAACTCGAGGAAAAAAATAATAACGCGTAATAAATTACATAGATGGAAAGAAAAAAAATGTATACCGATTAATAAGTCCATAGGAAAAAGATAAGATAAGAACCGTTAAACACACACACACGCACACAAAAAGAAAAAAATAGTTGAAAAAACATTCTAATACTCAAACTCGCGCAGGTACAAAATACGATATACAGGTAAAAGCAAAGGTAAAGGCAAAGGTGAATAAGAGGGCAAGCCAATCGTAGTAACGAGGCTTAAAGAAATACTCGATCCTGGCAGGCTATTTTTACATCGTTCAAGGCACTAAATTCTCTGAAAAATTGGTGAAAACTCAGGCGCAATAAGCACCACAAGGATACACATGAAAGCACAGTTAGGCGTCTGAAAGTTTAATTATAGGATGCCTGAATAATACACAGACTTCGAAGAACACAACGTTGCTTTCTTTTGCTTTCCATTATTAAGTAATTATGAAAGCAAAAGAGACGTGGAGTTTGCGATGACAATTTTTTTTTTTCTCCACCATTTCTTCTCACTCTGATAAAAACATGATGGAGTAATAGTTGAAAAATTGTACAAAAACATCTGGTAGAAGAAAATGTACAATTGAATACAAAATACAATGCAAATGAATACAAAATTATGAAAGGAAACGACGAGGCAGAATTTTTGAGGGTTTAAACTTATTATTATTTTTTTTTTTTCCAGCTTCTGTGGCATAAAATGGGTTGGTAATGGAAAGCAATGGAAAAAATGAGGAAATTTACAGCAAACATATGCAAGGGAATATAAAACTGAGCTACGGAAAAAAGTGAAATATGCACAATGAAAGTGAAAGAAAGGTATTAAAAAAAAAAAACTGCACTCTGTGAATTAACAAAAAGAAAGATGCACTATAAAAAAAAAAAAGGAGTAATTTGGGTATCGTTTTGATCTCAAATTATCATGAAAAGAAGTGAAAACGAGACAAAGGTTTGGTGTAGTTTAAACTCTTATTTTGTTAATCTTTCAATTTATACTATAAAAAAAAAATAGAACAATAAAAAATAATGAGAAAATACGAGTTGTTAAAAATATGCATTAAATAGATGCAAGAAAAGCACAAAATGAACAAAATGAACAAAGTAAATCAAAAGACATTACCAAACTAAATATTAAGATTGACAATTCCAAATTTAATCTTCATTTATCACTTCATTTATTCAAACACATATTTACCGATTTATA